>NC_071302.1:10006880-10318546 GCF_027563975.2 Plodia interpunctella | reverse complement strand
TAGTAATGATTGAAGATTTTTTAAATCCTTTTCGCTTTTCGCAATCTGTCTCATGACATTCAGTAATCAGTTGGTGAATGTTTGCAAGGCTTGCTCTCTACAACTAGTCACGTATGAAGAAATTTAGACAATTTCTTCATACGTGACTAGTTGTAGAAAATCCAGAAGTACTCTTTTTTTGAGTCTGCGGGAGAGATAAACAACATGTCTAGTATTTAAATTACCATATAAAACGAATATTACCAATGTTTCACAACCTCGGTGGCGCAGTGGTAAGGTTCTTGCCACTGAACCGAGAGGTCCCGGGTTCGATCCCCGGTCGGGTCATAATGGAAAATGATCTTTTTCTGATTGGCCCGGGTCTTGGATGTTTATTTATATATTTATTTATTATAAAATATAGTATCGTTGAGTTAGTATCCCATAAGTCTCGAACTTACTTTGGGGCTAGCTCAATCTGTGTGATTCGTCTCAATATATTTATTTATTTATTTCATATCAAGACGAAGTTTGTCTTGACGTGGAAGGACAAAATTAAAAGTTTTTGGTGTGCATATAGTTGAAAAGTTAGATACCATCCTCACTGTTAATATACATACACCGTTCGCACACTGATCCAGGTCTCATCTGAAAATCAGTGTATCGCCCCTCTGGGTGATATGTGTACTGAGATGGGTTTTTTTGTATTGCTGCAACACAGAACACATGCTCTTATGAATACTGTGTTTTATTTTGTGTTTTTAGTCTGGTTGTGCGTTGTGTTGTTGTTTTACAAATAAATGTTTTATCTATCTATCTAGATGACAGTCTTAATGACAGTCGCGGGCAACAGCTTTTACATAATTGTATAGAATAATCTTATTTTTGTCTTGTTTTAGGATCCGGAAAGATTTGCTCAAAAACCAGAAACCTGTAATAAATGCAAGAAGAAAATTCCACAAAAATAAAAGACCTAACATACGAATCTCGAATGTTCGGACAACAATCTGAAATGTTAAAAGTGTGAAGTTTTTATGCATGTCTCTTGTAAAACAATACATATTTTTATAATCATTTCTTTGTTTTCTATTCTGTGATATAGGTATTTGAAATTCTTTCTTTTTTTACAATATTTTTTTTTGTATCTGGGTATCATCATCTTTACGATGAAGAAATACATTGTGAATATAAATTATCAGCTCTAAGACATGAAAAGAGCAAAATTTCTATTGAAAATAAATATTCCATTAGAATTGTGAAGAATGACATTTTGTTTTATATAAGTTATTCCATTTGTACCCGTAATACCGATATCATGCGACGTATTTAAATCGCAGAAAAATCTGTCAAACACTATAGATTTAAAAATATGTTAACTGAAACAAGAAGTGGCAGCAATAGCTATAAAACAAAGTTTACGACACTTTTTGATGGTGAACACTTATTTTCAAGCGGTCCCACGTAACCAAACGGTTTTATTTTTACAAAAACTATTTGTGATGTGTTTTTGAGTCGTTAGTGTTAGTATTGTGAAAATGAAGAATTTTATGAAGTTAAACATTGTTCTTGGAGCATTTGTGGTGAGATTTTTATTTGCAATGATGACAGAATGGAGAGCTATAAAATTGTTTATGTTGTTTTGAGTGGGTCGTGTAAATTCTTCGAGATTGGGAAATAATTTTAAATCGTACCAATTTATTTCCAGAATTATAAAAAAAAATATAACATTTCTCCGTTGAAATTTAATAGTTTCGTTTCAAATTGCGATCAATATTTTTCACATGAAATAAAATCAGAATACATTTATAAACTACTAATATTAAATATGTTACTACAAATGATCCTACATTTTAGTTAATAAGTACAGTCAAGTGCAAGGATTTAGCCAAAGAAGATGTCGATAAGGTAATAGAAGACGAGATAACGGAGAAACTGAGTGATGACCTCATCCAGAGCATCGAGAAGAAGTTTCAAGTCGACCTAGAAAGGTAAGTGAAAGTACTTACTTTGATGGCTCAGCAACCCAATCTACGCTATACTAGATTTTTCCACACTTTTGCTAGTCTGCGATCTCTTGATAGTAATAAGTATCAACATATTTTGTACAAGTTGCGCTCCGGGGCTTCACTCGCGTGATAATTTCAGGATAAAAAGTACCCTATGTGCTATTCCAGGTTATATTCTATCCGAGTACCAAATTTCATCAATATCCGTCAAATAGATTTAGCGTAAATGAGTAACAAACATATACACACCCACAAACACACATATCCTCCTCACAAACTTTCGCATTTTTAATATCAGTAGGAAGTAGGATTGTAACAACGCTTCAAACCAGGTTGGATGGCTTCAACCAGGATGCTACCTATATTAGCCATGCCATTATTGGTTAATGTAGGTAGAATCATAACTATTTATAGTATCTAAATTTTTTTACCGATCTAATCACCATCTAAATTTAACCCATCTGTGATCTTCTCCGAGTGATCCAGAGGTTTTCAATACTTAGCATGAACTTGTATCTATTATAACATCAAATGTACTTGTATTTTTGAATGTAATAAACTCTAAATAAATAAATAAGACAGTTGTTTCAAAAATAATTACTATATTATTGGCATGTCCAGTTTTTTGTACCTATTTAATTTTAATATCTTTTCCAATAAATATATATTTTTTTTTTCGAATATAAACGTAGAAATTTGCCAAATTTGAGATATTTCCTCTCAGTGGAACTACAAATATACGATTGGCTTCCACAACACAAGCATTTCATTTATATAATATCTTGGCGACATCGGCCGAGTTTGATGCCAGAACAATACCATCGGTTGCTTGTCGACAACTATGTTAGTTCCTTTGTCTGCAAGTAGATGGGATTAGTTGATGCTAAAATCATTTTTCTCGAGTAAGTAACGCGATAAGAGCATAGAAAAGCGTAGAAATGAGCGTATGGATACAAAAGTTTTTAACGTAGTGGTCAAAAATGTCTGTATAATGTAACTGTGTGAAAAATTAAACGAATTACTAATAAATAAATAGCTTGATATTTAACAATTCATTAGCTTGCCACTGTGGAACATTCCAGGTGTGCTACCATAAAACACGTAGCACGTCCTTGCGTGTACACTCTCTTTTACACGATTTTCAGGCAAACGTATCAAGTTAAAATTTCTTAAGAAATAATGAATGTAGATGATTTTTTGGGGTACTCGCTGCTAGTTTCAAATCATCAAATGTGTCAAGAAGTTCATAATGAATGACAAGTGTTGGTCTATTTACAAAGTAACTACGATATACCCGATACAGATATGTTTATGGCCGCGTTAGCGTTTCGAGCCCATTAGAAGGCCATTGCACATTATTTGAACGTGTTTTTTAATATCTTTAATTGCATTATAGATCTGTGGATATCGTTCTGATGAAAATCAAAATGCTGCTGCAGAATGGAACTAATCACATCCAGGACAGATTGCTTGAACTACAAACGCTTTTAGAAACTATTAAAAAAGATACAGATAGTGAGGTACGTCCCGCAGTAAAGTAAAATTCCCTAATTACGATAATGATGATATGTTATTACCTATGTAGTACATATGTATTAATTATAGTTGGTAAACAACATATACCAATCAATCAATCGGTACCTACATGAAACTCCAATGTTTCACATGTTATAAATTAAAAATTTTGACGTTTTTGGTGTAACAGGGCGTAAAAAACTTCAATAATGATTATTAATCACCAAAACATATTTAACTAATTAAAATATGCGTCAATTTTTAAATGTGTACAGTTAATTACTCGTATATCAATATCAATATATATATTCCAAATATTTCAAACTTTTGGCTACTTTTAGATTGACGCTTGCCTCCAAGATAGACAAAATGAGACTTCTGCGTTGGCGGAGAAGGCACTTCATCAGATGGTGGTCTGTGGATATGCCCTGATAGGTCACGACCCAACAGAAGCGGTGAAGAATGTGATACAAATGAAGAATATGATCAAGGAGGGACTGACGCCGGTAAATGAATTACAAATTTATTCATTACAAATAATGTTAACCATTACATAAAATATTAACATCGTTGGCTGTATTGCTGTTAAAAATAAGAAGAAAATAAATACAGTATCAAATATTTTTCATTTGTCAGCAGTTTATATAACATACGGGATAAAAAGAACCACCAATAGTAAAATTCGAAGGTCAAGGTCAGACCTCTAAATATTATATATAAATAGTAACTTTTAGTGTCTGTAGATTGCATCATTCTACATGGAATGGCCAAGGAATACCATTTTCTGATCCATTACAATTATTACTAATCAGTTGAGTTTCCATCCTTTAGGTTCGGTTCAATTCAATTCTTATTTGAATCTTGTGGCATCGTTAATGAAATACTAAGTTATATACTTCCATCGACGACCTCGGTGACACAGTGGTAAAGTGCTTGCCTCTGAATCGAGAGATTATCTATAATTATGTGTATTTGTTATAAAATATAGTATCGTTGAGTTAGTATCCCATAAGTCTCGAACTTTCTTTGGGGCTAGCTCAATCTGTGTGATATATATATATATATCTCGATATTAGTAAATGGATATTTATCAGCGGGTACTCTTGTTCTCCATTTATAGTCTTTCTCAAGAGAAGCATTCTCAAGAACCACTGTTGGGATTAAAATAGCTTTATCGGTTCCATGCCATACTGGATATTTGTTGAATGTTATTGATACCTTTGATGGTATGGTTGAGTTTTGAATGTTTAGATTTAAACATTACTTATATCGTTTGCCGATAGTGACCATCTCAATTTAAGACTATAGACTATAATGATATATTATAATTTATCGGTGCAGATCCCTGAGATAAAGTAGGTCAAGTAGAATATATGATTACAAATATTTTCAGATTTACAAGCAAAAGTCGGAGGTGTACAACCTTCTGAAGGTGTGTGGCCATGAGCACGATACCTTGAAGAAAGTCGTCAAATGCGTTATCTCCAAGGTACAACGGTTACAAATAAATTTAAACGAAAGATCATATAAAAACGTCGACAAACAAAAGAGGCACCCTCTCTAACTACTTGAAGTTAGGCTTAAAGGCAAATAGTTACAATTCGTTTGTAAAGTACACAAGTATATTAACAAGTCTGCCATTAAAGATGATATCATTTTTAAAGTGAAGCAAATTAGAAAAGTCAAGCTTCTATACTGACCAGCACAAGTTTTTCGTCATAATTTTCAAGAAAGAATAACAAATAAAAACGAAACATGTCGTTATCAATCGTTACATAGAAATGGTTCTAAGATTTAAAAAAAGATAAACTTTTTTAAATTTTTGGATTCAATCAAATAAATCTCCGAGACGATTCTTCTAATACAGGATATCGTAAATCTACTCTTAAGTTGGTCTTTACGAAAATATTCCAAAACTCCACAAGATTAGTCATATCCGGCGATCTGATTCAAAATAAATTTCGTCGGAACCACACGTTCTGATATTAAATTTGTATTTTCGAACTAACCAAACACATTCATATTATTACTGACACGCGTCGCGGCACAGATTTAGAATTAGTTGAAATAAAAATAGGAAATGGACCAAATTATGATAGAATCTCATTTGTGTGTCAGACGTTTTGTACAGGATTGATGGTTACTGAAATAATTTTATCTTCAGCAAAGATTATATTTAGTAGATTTTCATTAAATTTTAATTTATTAACAATGTATATTAATAGTTGTATTTTAAATAAGAAATGAACAGTGACTATTATTTATTACTATATCTTGCGGATATTTTATTACAAGTATTTAAATTGCAATGTAACTATATAATATATACCTGTCTCTATGTCCCTATGTCCGTATGTCTTTTTACACAAGTTTAGTTTAGATGACAATGCATTATTATGAGAAGCATGATGCACCGTACCTGGGTGCTGGGTGTACTCTAGATGTAGGAACTTTAAGTTCAAATTTTAAAATTATCACTAAAAAAATCCTTTTAAAGTAAAGTAGAATAGATAAATTAGACGCCATGGAAGAACCAAAAATACGATGTTTAACAAAAATCAGAGGAACAACCTGAAGTCTCATTTCTTTTTCAGTCTCCGGTAATCAAGTCAGCGATGATGGATGTAACCAGCAAGCTGATCGACGGCGTGGTGGATCTGACGAAGCTAATGGCGCACGGGGCCATGCACGAAGCGTGCCTTATTGAAGTAGTGAAGTCTATTGAAGACGAGGCGTTTTTGATTGTTAACAAAGTAAAAGGATGCAGGTTAGTAATGTTTGCTATATATTTTTTTAATATTAACATTTAGTATTTGTAAACTAAACTGACTTATAAATTTGAACCAACAAATTGTCAGATCAGAGACATGATTTTCGTGGTGTGTTTCGTTGGCTTTTCCAATCAACATAAGTTAAGGTCCTTAATGAGATAAGTTAAGAAAATTATTTATATTTGAACACTGTATTACTTTAGTAGTCGTTCTGAAATGCTAGCTATTTGCAATTTGTATCCTTGTGATATATCATTTAATTTGAAATATAAACGTGCCTATATATTTCTTATTTCTGGACAAATTATGTTTCGATAAGGGCATAATTCACATAATTCACGTCATAAATGAGATTGTAGGTAATCACCAAACCGCAGGCCCATCGTGGATTATGGGAACACCTATAAAATCTGTAGTTCTGCAATAAAGGTAGTTCTCAGAATAATGATCGATTTGATTATAATTTCAGCTACGGAAATAGTACTAAAGTCTTAGAAGAAACAAAGAAATATATTAAAAATAACAACGCGACGGTTCTCAACTTTGATGGAGAAGACACTAACGGGAGTGCAGTGAAAGATGTGCTGAGAAGAATGCTAAACCCTGGTGATGTTAAAGATGAAATAGGTTCAGAGAACTTCCTTTCGAAAGAAAGCAAAAAGGATAAAAAGTAAAATATTAAAATATTAATGCCATTTTTATTTGGGTAGATTTTTGTATTCTAATGAACCACAAACATGCTACATTATCACGATTACATAATTTTCATAGTACAGATTCAATATCTTCCTAAATCAGACTTTGAAATTAAATATCGATGTAAATAGTCTACACCCTTAGTCACTATTTATTTTGTTCCGATTAAAACGGAGGCCGCGTTTACGAAATCCTGAGTGTGTTTACGATGGAGATATAACATTTAGTTTTGTTTACATTACTCTCTCTGTTTACTTAAATATAAACCTAGCAATACGCAGTAATGGTTGCAAGGACGTTTGAGAAGCGAAAGCGTCTTATGAGCGAAACCATACTTATGAAACGTGATGGTAAAACCGTTCGTCTTTCGATAAGGCATAATATACAGAAATTGTAGTAATTGGATTATATTCGGCTAGTGATTTTTTTTTATACATTAAAGACAATTTAACACTATTTTTAATTATCTTATCTACTTCAACATTTATATTCACGGCATTGTAATCAAGTTATTCGCTTTTGACATTTGTATACATACGTCTACAAGTTGATTTCAGAGTCTTGGTAGTGAACACGGGAGATGAGGGCGGGGAGTGGAGGGATTCATCATCAGTTTAACCTCTTTCTGACGGCTCCTGATTACATGCTTCTCTTACACGCATTCTTTTTCTGTTTTATAATCCTTTCTATTGCGCCACACATATCATCTTGGGATGTCACTGGTTAAAATTATTATTACAAGTTACTTCAATCATTTTTCTTTACTAGTAGTTATGTCATTATATGAAATAGACTTCGTTCCATATTTATCATAGTAGGTACCATATTTTATTCATCATTAACAAATAATTCTACGGGTGAAAGAATGTGGAAAATCTGTTTCCAAGATACCTCCTGCACAAGTACTTACAAACCCTATATACCTACCTCCTATTGATGAAGATATAGATAGACAACGAGATGAGAAATATGGAGTTTGTAGCCAAAATAATGAATAAAATATTCGGCTGTTTCCTCCCAGACAAACGCATATTTTGGCACAATTACATTTTTATAAAAGACATATAGCCACTTTTTTATATAAAACAACAAATCTGTAGGCAAGTCTACTCCGTAAATATTATTACAATCTCTCGATTTTAGTTTTTCAAAACATATCACCATATATCATAACATTATTTATTTCAACTGTATTTTAAATATTATTAATATTATTTTCTGAGCGACCACGAGATCTAATATTTAACTAGTCTGATCAACCTTGTCATTATACACAAAAATTGCTACCAAAAATGTATTATCTCGAGCTCGTCCGTGCTGCAGAAGACACGTTAAGCTGTTGGTCCCAGCTGTGTTTGGAGTCGTTAAAACTCTCCAATCCGCATTGGATAATATTTGGTTTATCCTGCAAATATGCAATCAATATGCAATCCAGGACCTCACAGACAGTGTTGATTACTAAGCCAAGGAGAATATGACGCGACCTAGTTCAGAAACCACAAATTATGTCAGAAGCATGCATGATGCGGGGTTGATGACCCTCTTAGCTAATTACTCATTTTTTGTCTCTGGCATAATGCCAACTTTTAATGGACGGGATGTGGGAACGGTGTGTTTTCTTGAATTTCTTGTCTAATCTTCAATCTGGAAAATTACTACTATGCTATATAGGTACTACAATTAGTCGTAGTTACACGGCCGATAACACCCATGGATTATATTTGACTGTGTACACCAATTCTCAAGATCATTGGCATTTAATTTAGTTATCGATGTGGTATTTATCTTATAAAACTCAAGCCTATGTAGGCTTGTATATATCAGCGGAAGAATCCATGGAACGGTCAGATGAGAGTTTATTCCCAAACTTTCTATCAAGACACAAGGTACTTATACAAAAGCACGAGAATTACATCGTACAGTCCAAATTGTCTAGATTAAACTGGTAACAACAGAATAACTGTTTTGCGCGAGATTCCATGTCTTCTATCCCGTTATGGTGAATACACAATGAGGTCATAGAATTAGTAATATTACGTACATTGTAGTTCAGAGCAGCCAGCTGTTCAAGAGAAGTCAGCAAGGAAATGGGAACTCATAATATTCCTGAACGCGAGGAAACGTTTACAAAAACAAACCACTGCATCAAATGCACGTGTTTATTTGGAAACGGAAATAAAATTGCTGGAGCTGAATAGATCGTTTTCAGTGTTTTAAATTCTTAATGTAGATTTGATGGAAAGTTTAATCGTTTCTCACAAAAATGAATGCGATTAGTAGAATGACTGGTTGAATATTGAAATTTATGGAAATAGATAACACAAAAATTGTAGATTGTGATAATACAAAAACCCAAGTTTAAATCAAAAGCAATTTACTACTCAAGCGTGATATTACTACGGTTTATTTAGACAAAATAATAATTATTTTTAGTACGGTGAGCAAATTGGTGATCACGTTCGAAGACGGGATAATAAACGTCTTGATGACTTAACCAATTTGGCTCAGCAGTCAGATAGAAATACCTAAACAAAATATATAGCATTATAAGTGTCTGGACGTCTGAACCAATTTCTCGATTACAAAATCGATACATCGTATCGATCGCTTTATAATCGGCCAAGGCTCGTAATGACGTTATTGATTCTAACCCGCCTAAACGTAAAATGAATACCTAGAATTTACTGTAAGTCGATATTTATGTCAAGTTCGATGATTGCGACAAAAATAATTCTGATTCTGTTTTATCTATAACAGTGGTCTGAGAGCAAAATACTGCTTCTCCTCCCGTGCAGATTGTAAAAGTTAATCATAAGAAAGGGATATAACTGGAGATTTTCTTAGGCCAGTCTTGTGACTGATGACTGCGTGATAATAAGTATGTATATTTATACTTTATCAACATGATGCATATTTCATGACATCACCCTCATTTCTGTCATAACCAAGAGCGTTCTAAAACAGAGTAGGTACTCCGCATAAAGCTCGCGATCCGACGTGTTTACGTCTCATCAGTGAATTATGATGATGGATGGATTGATGCCTGTCCGATCTGATGCCTGCATTCATCCGGCCCCATTATCTTAAGCTTGAACGTATTACATAGACGTCGGTTATTTTACTTCTTCCACGACTTTATAATAAAAAATCACTGATCAGCTGGAAGAATTATGTTTCAGTTTTATTTAGTCCCTTACACTCCTTGTTATAAAATATATAAATCGGTTTAGGTATTTGTCTATTTTCGGGTCAGTACGGAGCAATGAATTAAAGTGATTTTTTGGAATATAACCAATTTCTAAAATCTTTAGTATAATCATGAACTTGGGATTATAGTAAAGATTGTAGAAATACGCGGGTTTTTCATTCTACAAGTATTTTCTATTTATTCTGATCTAAACAATATTTGAAGTGTGGCTGCTAGCACAGCTACAAGTGACGAAAGGCAACTTTTTGTTGCCGGTGGAACAACAAGCAACAGCTAAGTCTATATATTTTTTTATCTTCAGAATAAGTAAATAAACACTTGCTTAAAATACATCAACTATTGTGCTCGTGTAATTGAAAGTTGTTTGTATTATCCATCACAATGTGATAATGTCAGAAATAGTATATAACGCAAGCTTTATGGATATGGGAATCCTAAGCGATAATGAACTACCACTCGGGTCTTAGATATAGAATTCTGTATAAATTGCAACCTTTGATAACATGCACTTCATTGGCCAAATCTGCTGTCAAATATCGTTTGATGTTTTAGAAAATTGGAGTTATTGTGTTCTGTAACTGGTGTACCAGATATTTATATCCAATAGTATTTTTATAACTGGTTAGAAAACAGTAAAAAATGCTTTTGAGGCTACAACGGGGACAGACAATACATTTTGCCTACTAAATTTACCTTGTAGATTTTTTAACCAGACGATGGAAAGGTCTTCGCGCTCAAACAAGCAAACAATTGAAATTATCCTAATTACATGAAACATGCACTTGTTTGGCTTTTTCACTAGCTAGAAGTTTTCGATTGGTTTAAAGATACTAAGATTGAAAGTTTGCATGGCATGTGAAACGATCGGCACATTGACATACTAGCTACTTGCATATCTATCACTGCATGGGTTGGTAGTACGCAAATATACAATATATTGGCATGTATATTTCCTACTGTTAGGATTTTATTAATCAAAATCAAAATCAAATCATTTATTCAGAAATTAGGCCTTCACAGGCACTTTTTCACGTCATAATCTAAATTAAATGATGTTTACCAAAGCTACAAAATACTAGCATTTCGGAACGACCACTGCTGAGAAGAAATGCCGAAAGAAACTCATTCAAACAGTGTTGGTCCCTATTATGCCAGAAGGGCTTACCATTTTTTATATATAAATTTATGTATAATTTTTTATCAGTAATATATTATAATCTAAACTCACCAGCGTCAGTAAAGAAAGCAGAATGCCTGCTAGGACTGGACGGCACGGAGGCGGACGCTGAAGTGAGGAAGGCCCTCTTCACTTTGGTCCACTTGGAGGCCCGAGGAGGTCGGTGCTGGGGAGGCCGTGACCCCAGCTCCAGGGAACGTTGCTTGCGCAGCATCGGATGAGGGTCTGATTCTGAGTACAAAGTTAAACTTTGAAATGGAGTCACACATCAATTCTTATCATTTGTGAGAGTATAATGAGCCCAACATAATTATGATATTATTGGGGAACTTGAATAGGCGCTGAAAATAAAAGATTCAAAACACCTGCCCTCTTCTTGAGAGATCTTCATCGATCGATGCAAGTAGGCAGTAATTTATCCTCTATTAGCAGGAGTTCGGTTGTTATTCCGGTTGACCGGACTAGGGCAACTTTTGGGTAGCAGTAGTTCGGTATCTGGCTCTAAGCAAACCTCCCTGCACCCTTCAATATAGACAACTATTTCTCATATAATAATCTCACCAAGTTCCTCAGACGATGGTATAGTAAGCGTCAAGGCTGGTGGCGCGTCACTATCTCCTCCGTCACTTAGAGAGCGTCTCCTGGTGGGTACAACATCTGGAGAGCTCTTCGAGCCTCTCTTTTTGACTGACTCTCGGTGGGGTTGCAGCATGTCGCGCATCTTGCCCCAGCGGCTTTTGTGCAGTTTGTTGGGAGATGGAGATGTGGAACTGTCATCCTGATTCAAATAATTAAAATTTTACTTCTTAAGAGTTGAAAATTTAGCACTCTAGTGATCATTTTCATTAATTTAGTTCCAGAGAGTGGAACTCCTTTGGGTAGGCCAATGTCCACTTGTATGGTTATTGACCGAGCGAGCGAAGCAAGGGAGGTTTAACATTCAACTTGGGGCAAAAATATTTTTTTTGCATGTATGTATGTATGTAAGTAGTAGTAACTAGTTATAAAGTATTATTTTGAAATTACAAAATAACCAGAACATTACTTGAAATCGAGGCAATGAAGCGCTAATCTGCAACTACGATTTTTTGAGTCATCATATTGGTGTACAAATCTTCAACCAACTTATAAAGTAGCATTGTTATTTTAAGCTCGCAACAATGTGGAGAGGTATGAGAATCCAGACCTAATAATAGAAACCACGAGAGCATTATTGGAGTGTTATAATTCGGGCATTTCTGTGATTTTACGAGCGCAATTTCACAACTTCATAGTGAACTGAGAGTATAATTTGAGCTACAACAAATTTAACGGAGGACACCAATGTAGCACATATTTACATTCTAATTTAAAATTTAGTTTACAATCTATAAATTATTCAGCACGTTCGTCAAGTTTAATGATCTATGTTAGGCGATGATGTATTTTAAATCTCAGAATACGAAAGTATGGCTTCAGTAATTAGATGTGTACTTGCTGCTAAATGTCGGTAGGTAGTTGTGAAAGTTATGTCAGAAACGTTCGGGCGATTTTGAACAAAATTTGACACCAGTGTCAGCAATGACACACTTAAAAAGAAAGAGAAAGAAGTTGGAGAGTAAAACCATGGATTTGGTAAGTACTTCGTACAACTGGAGTACCTACTACGAGTAAAACACAATATAAATAAAATTAAAAGGACTTACCTGAGGAGGAGCGTGTAAAAATGTGTTGTCATTCTCATCATATCGTAGTAGAGTTGCTTCTTTTCGGCACATATCTGTAACAAGTTATTATTCTAGAAGGTGTAAATCTTCTTCTCTTATCTTCGTGTGACATCGGTTGGATTCGGGATGTGAAGCTCGGGACATGGTATTAGTAGGTACTACGAAGTACTTACTTAATCCATGGCTCGGGATCAGAGCTAAAAGCACTGCTTTTTGTACCTTATCCTATATCCATACTTCCATATTAATCCGTACTAATGTTAGAGAAAAGATTTATATTTCTTTTTTTTTATATAAATTAACTCAAAAACTACTAGATCGATTTTGATAAACGTTGGCACAGAAATAGACAGGGACTTTAGGAGTAACATAGGCTACTTTTTTATTACAGTTTTACCCGAGCGAAGCCAGGTCGGGTCGCTAGTTGGCATATCAAGTTTAATATAAATGTAATTTAAGTATAAATGAAATAAAATTTTGTAATTTTAATCACAAGCAAATCTTTGTGGAAGCTCTTTTAAATTTTAACAACGTTTATTTGCCTGATGTTAACCTTGGAAATGCTGTTGTTACCTATCAGTTGCTGATATATGTCGCTTAATAGGCACCTTATACCGTAGGCATATTATACCATAATATATACTAAATCTTCATCTTTATTATATCCTTATATCGAAAATAAAAACACATGCTTCTAGATCTAGATCTAATGGACTGTTTCCATTAGGTAAACTATATATCGGTTTTTATAAGACATGCTGTATACTATCTCAAAATTCCGACAGGCAAAGCTACGGGGGACTGCTGGTCATCAATGTAATGTCTTGATTCGATCGCTTAGGTCACATCCCTCTAAAATGTAGCGATGATTTAGAAGTTTTTGCGTCTTTGATCGTAACAGTGTTTACTAACAACGAGCAAGCTTTGATGGTACGTACTGTGTTGATTTGCGATCTGGCTTATTTCCTTTAAATATTCCCCTATAAATAAACGACTGTGTAAACTGACTACTGTGTAAATTGTTATTTTAAAATTTGCCTAGACCTATCAGGGTTGTAAATTAACGTCTTTGAAGAAGTTTAGTTGAAACTTCGTACTGTCTCAATTTCATTACTATATCGTCAAGGTAATTGATTGATCACTGCCTTTGGAGAAAATGCGTCTAGAATTTGTTGAGCTGCATCTTCTCGAGTGCTCTTTAAGGTAAGTTATTGACGATAAACAGGTAAATAAACATAAGTCCAATATTACAGCCTATTTGAAGAAAATAATGTATTTTACCTATTTGAGTTATAATACATTTTAGTAAATAACTTACGTTCCATCCTCAATTCTTCGCACGAAGAGTTAGGGGTCAACGATGCGACGCTGCCTGGTGTTAGGCTGGCTGAGTCCCTTGGCTCAGGGTGCGGCAATGATGATGGAGAGGTTCCAGATGCCGATGGTGACATCCTTGAAGCTGATAACGAGGTACTTGGTGCTGAAGTGGCTGGTATATAAAATTACATGAATATACATATAAATGTCGTTAATAAAAATACGGGTCACTTACTAGTGATTACCAAAGAAAAAGTCGTATTATAGTTTTAGTTAATTTACAAGACTCGGCCCACTTCGTATTGTCGACTATTACATCGACATATAAATGTTGTAAACTTCCGATATATATAATTTTACCGGATCTATCTCGTTTGAGCGTTTTTACCGGTTTCCTCTACTTTTCGATACTTAGTTATCAGAATATTAGCATCTATATCATTCTGAATGACTAAAGCACTTCTTGGGTTTGTCCTTTCTGGCAAGGTCTAGAGGAACGGCACACAATGTATAACAAATTAATATGAAAGATGAAGTGGCTTACTTATAGTTGTAGATAAAGTGGCTGATGTCGAAGCAGATCCTGGTGGTGAAGTGCCAGCTAATGCTACTGCACCGACCATTGTCGCTCCAGCTACCACGGCGCCAGCTGCTCCCGCCATTGCTGACGTAGGCCATTGGGCTTTCTCCCATCTTAAGTATAAAATAAGATAGGTAATTAAATGTTTTGTCCAAACGTCTTGTACATTTTAACTATCAAGCTTTTCTACTAGTTAGCAAGCCAAAAGATCCACAGGTTATGATTGGTGTAAAATTTTGAGATGAGCCGATAATTGGCCTTTAACAATACTGTCTAGATGAATAAACTCGTATTTATCAAAATATGTTTTTATTATAGTACACTGTAAATTAGGAGCCGATAGCTAAATAACAGGATACATAAAGAAAGTATTGATTTTGATATTAATCATTGATGTAACTACTCATGATATTTTATTACTAAATGATGATGATGATTACGAGCTAAAAAATACTTTTATTTCGAACTCAAGGCTGCTCAAGACTCATCGCGTGGGATTAATTTCTGAAAATATATTTCATTTTCTTCAATTCATCCCATATAGAAATAAGGGTTCCTTGTTTGTTACGAAACTCCAAAAAATAAAAGTATTGTTTTATTTGAGACATGAGTGTCTCACTCACGGCCAAATAATACATCATGGCTTGGTTATTCTGATATATGGTATATCAAAAAATCTATTCCTTGTTTAAAATACAAGATATAATGTCTGTTAATGTAACATTAGGCTAATGTAGCTTTAATTTTTCAACTAACAATATCACGGGTAAATCATTTTAAGTTTGACCTTTAATGGCACTTTACTATAAGAGTGTACTCTAGTAGTATTACGAGCGTTCGATTTTATGTTGCAATTTTCGAAAAAAAATTATAACAATAATATTTCCATTTCCTCACATTTTAATAAATATTCTTATAAAATTTGGCTAATGATAAAGATTTTAAATAGTACTAGTTACTCTATCATAGTTATATTTCAAAATAATTTGGATGAAATTAATCATTTTGTTGTGATGCGCCTATTATCTAAGTTTTTCTTAAAATGTATCTTTGCCTACCTTCCATTCTATTATAATTGTATATAAAATACGTAAATATACATTTAATACTTACTAACCTGAAAGCAGCTTTAACTCTAGTCCACTTGGAGACCTTAGATTTTTCCACCTCCTTGGAAAACAGCCCTTCAGACCTCCTCCTCAAAGGAGTTCCGGGAGCCACGTCACTATCCTCCCCCCCAGCTGACCTTGACCTTTGCTTCCTCAGCAGCGTACTCCCGAACCTCGCGTGACCTTTCCACTTTGATCCTGTCCTCTTCATGCTCCTCCCGCTACTCAACATAGACTCATACAACACCTGACCATATTCGCTTTCGAACTCTGTATCTAACGTTTCATTAATCAACTCCAAGTCTCTTCCTTCATTTCTTAATCTTTGGTTTTCTTCATTTACTTTCTTGCGCGCAAGATGCAGACGTTTCAACTGGTTTACATCTCTAAGCCTTTTTAGAAGATTGGCATTATATTCTTTCAAAGTTGTGAACTGATCTAGCCTTTTAAGAAGTGTTTCAAGAAGTTCCAAAGCTTCCAGTGTATCTTTGGTTTTGGATGCAATTTCTTTGCCGCGTTCTGATGGTAAATCATTACGGTCTTTTAGTCTTTGTAATATATTATCACATAGCACCTTAGGGTCATCATCAGGGAACATTCTGTAGTCATAAGGGCCAGCCGTGCATGGGGAAGACCCTTCAGTTTCTGATGGTGTTTGCGGCGATTTCACTGACAGAGTTGCTGGTGGTTCACCTCTTCTTCTTTTGTGTAGTCCTATTGGCGGTAGTTCTGATAGGTCTTTGGGGTCATCGACCTTACCGTCCGTGACGTCATCGCTTTCTCTCTGTGACGTCATCGTGCAGCTGGGAGTGATTTGTGTTCTGGCTATTTATACATGAAAATAAACGCACGTGCAACGCATGTAGCCGAGTCAACGGGACGAATTTTAGCGGAATGCATTATTATATATCTATCACCACAATCATTATAGGTATTTAGTGAAAAATAGTACAAAACTTTGTATAAACAAACCTGAGTTACAATTTGGTGAGCTTCACTATAAAAATCTCATAGAAAATCTTATATAGTATGCATATCTATGCATTACTTTGAATGATATATATAATATACATTCGCACTTGTTTAAACATGCACACTTTCTTAAACACAGTTAAAACTTAGACACTAGTTAAATATTTAAAGCTTGTTTTGGCACTGCACTATTTTACATGATAAATTAAAAAATATATATAAAATATGCGAGTGATTTATTTCGTGTTTTTATCCGCCCAAGCGCACGCGCACAAGTTAGGCGGGCGGGCGCGGGACTGCCGGCCGGCGGAAGCATCCGAATCTTGCCGATGGTGTATTTTTAACTCCACACTTTCTAATACAATGTAAGATAAATTCAACTCTATTTTAAGGCAGTAAGGTGTGTTAGAAGAAAGTTGCTGAATGCTTTCTTAAAGTCAGTGTGAATTGGGAGTGGAGGCCCATTAACCCATTTTTGTGAATACAGGAAAGACTGAAGTTACCATGATGTTTAACATCGCGACATTGCAGAAAAACATAGGTATTAGTCTCGTCATAGAACTTTGAAAAAGTAGGGTAATTTCCTAACTGCAACTAGGAACCAGGCCAAAGTTCCTGCCTAGTAATTACCTAGGCCCAAGTAGGCAACGCCCGTGTGACTCTCCTGAGGCTGTGGTGATCGCTTTCCATTAGATGAGCTGCATATCTGTTTACCTTACTAAAATTAAAAATTTATAAAAAAAAAACTTTGAAAACAAAATTTAACCGGTATTTTTGTTAAAAGTAAGGAAAGAACGATTTTTAAATAACTAGATTTATTTTTAGCCCCGTAAGCCCGCGCATGCATAATTCAAATATCAATGAAATGTATGCAAGTAGTTATTAATAATATATAATAGCGAAAATTTGTTTACAAATCCTTCTTGATGAAAAAGCTGGCTGAATTACTCTACCAACGTTTTTTTTTTTTGAAAATTAGAACAGAATTTTTGAGACGAGAATTTTGACAATTTTATTTTTTGTTAAATATGTAAATCGTTGTGTGATGGCGGCTATAGTTTTGTAATTTTTTTTACGTGACCAAATTGTTTGTTATCGTTGGCAGTCGGCTAAATGGTGAGTCCACCGGTGTTCTATATAAGGAAAATTTACTACCTACTACAAATATTTTTATAGAATAACTCGATAAAGATACTTTGCAATTTTGGCTTCTAGTTCTCTCTATCTTGTAAATATGTACCAAATTGACTGTTCAGTCATTAGTATTATATTAAATAAAAAATATTGAATCGTGCTCACTATTGATTTCAGATACCTAATATGTGTTAGGTACCTTACTTTATCCTTTATGTGAAGAGATGAAGTCAAGGTCGTATTTAGATAAACAATAAAAGGTCAAGCAAGTGCAACACTGAATTCTTTCGTATGGTACAAGGTAGCCTTGTCATCATCCTCGCATGCGCTGGAGTGACGAACTGACAAACTTCAATAAAGGACGGCGCGATATAGCACTAGCCGGACTAAGCGTGAAAGAAATGAGAGCCGACTCGCTGTCACACCAGTTATAGTCACACCAGTGTGACACATTTTTCAGAAAAATCCTGACATTCACAGCTCATGGTGTGACGTAGAGAGCGGCCGGATGGTACCAACTGGTCACCACAGTCTGTCAACGCCTGCAACTACGTTTATCTTCTCCTCTCGAAAAATCAGACAAATTATATTAATTTAAACCAGTAACTACTTTAGCCACAGCAATTGCCTAGATATTGGCCTCATCAAGGTCTTCTATAGAGCCGAAGGAGGTACAACATATGGCTACTACACAAATCATCATAAATTGCCATCTGCAGTTCTCTGTGACGCCAACGTTCTTTATTCTGTGACTGAGAGATCTGTGTGATGTTACCCGGGACTTCGCTCTCGTGGGAATTTTGAGTTAAAATATAGCCTATAGCAATCTTGGATAATGTTTCAAATGGTGAAATAATTTTTGAAATCGGTTTGGTAGTTTCTGAGATTACCCGCCTCAAACATACAAACTCACAAACGCTTCCCTCTGGGATAAATTGTCTAAGTGATGTATTGTGGGAAATTTCTTGAGAAATATTTTTTGTATAAATCCATTGCTCTCTTTCGTACTAGGTATAATGTATTGAACTGTTGATTTTCCAGGTGTTCAAAACGTAATGGGCGGTACCGGCGGTATGGAGCCGGAGGAAGAGAAGAAGAAGCAATTGAATGACGACGTGGTTGTGTTCCTGAAGACTGACCCTCCGAGATACAATGCTAGGCTACACGCTTACGTCGACCTGCAGAGGAAGTGAGTTCAGTATTTATCATTTTTTAAGCGTTGATATAAGTCGACGGATCAATGCAGAACAACACACCTACCTATAGATTGTACAAAGATTCGACGTATGTCATCGACGCTCTGAAAAACTCAAAACCTATGAATCTGGGGTCTAACAAATAAATCTGGAGACTGTGCAAAGTGGATAGCTAGCAAGTGCTAGTAGTTTGTAGCTTGTGAGAAATAACTATTTAATATAAAAAATGACGTGAAAAAGTGCCTGTTAAGGTAATAAATGATAAGAAGAAAAAGATGGCGGACTCTGAGCTGCGACGTTTTTGGTTAAGGAAACAACCTCGATATCACGATATATCTATATTGAATGACCCTAACAATATTTGTGAGCAAATAATTAATTTGGAAACCAGTATAACCAAATATAAATTAATGCTTAAGAACTATATATTAACTGAGTAAATTTGCAATGAGTTGTGACTCGCCTTACCACGTATAAACCTATATAGGTTTTTGTTGGTAGTGCTTGTATTTTTCATATAAATTATTGTAACATAAATAAAGAAATAAAAAAAAAAAACTTATCCTCCTTACCCCGAGATACAATGCTAGGTATAACTAGAACTGATAATGTTATTTTTTTAGGTATTTGCCGTGTATATTTGCTAAATACTACCTATACTAAATGCGTTAGGTTTATGCATCAGTTAATTTAATGCAGCAATACATGTTTTGTATGTATGCAAATACATGTTATCAGTTAATTTAATTTTTTCATTAATCACAAATGAGCCTACAATATTCTCGTTTTCTTTTAAACATCAACCAGTGAGATTGCTATTTTTTTTCTAACAGGCGCAGTCGCGCGGCCGCGGCTCGACGTCGATCTGAACAGATGTTCAAAGACTGCCGGACAGCCGGTGGCATTAAGAAGGCTGAGAAGAGTGACAATTCTAATAATCAAAACAGGTAGGTACCTAATTTAATTTTTACAAACATATTAGTTGCGGCTTTGGCTCCTCTTAAGTTTCCGAAGCGGTAGGTACCTATCGTCGATCTGAACAGATGTTCAAGAATTGCCGGACAGCCGGCAGTGGTGTTAAAGAAGGTCGTGAAGAATGACAAATTCTAATAATCTCAACAGGTAGGTAATTTTATAAAAACACATGAGATGAGACTTTGACTCCTAAAAGTTTTCTACGCGGGATACACTAGGTTTCTTTCCACCAATATGATATTCATTAAAATCGCATTAATACTATCCGAATATAGGTCACATTCTAATACATTAACCTCTATGTATTGCAATGGCAATGGCATCACAAGGGAAGTCCAGCTATGAGTAGGTAACGGATGTCATCAAAATCTTCAGGTTTCATTTTCGATTTAGTTTTTTTGATAAGTACGTACTTATTTGCTTGAGACATTTTCATAGGTTTATCAAAGCCTACTACCTCCCTAATTATTGGTTATCAAAATTGATCTGCATATCCATTTTGTCCATACTGTCTAAAACTCGCAAACTTCAATTCTAACAAATACTGTAATTATAGTATATTCCTTTCAGGGAAGTTGTCGAAAAAAGCAATAAAGAAGAAGACAGGTATGCCCACATTGGTGACTTATTTTAATTCCAAAGATATTGCTTAGTTTGTCACGAGGGTTAAAGAAAACGTCTAGATATTGTCTAGATTTGTGAATTAGGAAACGAAAGATGCAGTCTTACCGAACAAATTATCTTTAATGAACAATCAAACTTAGTTTCGAAACTCTTCCGAGTCCCTAAACTCCGTAAAGGACGGACTGACGTGACATTGTGTTTATAATACATATGAAATTAAAGGTATGCAAAAAATATTATTTTTGTTGTAGGCGGAAAGGGGAGAATGACGAAGGGTTCCTGAAACGCTGGCGGTCTGGCTCGGCGAGTAGGTCTGAGCCCTCAGACAGGTGCCGGAGACGTCGCAGGTCGTGCGGAGTAAGCACTTGTGATATTTAAAAAGGTTTATGCATGAAAAGTGTTTACTGAAAGACAGGATGTGTGCTGCACCTAAGATGAGCGATGGGTAAGAGTGGTGCTGGAATTAAGATCTAAGAAACAGATTCAATATAACTGGCTATGTCCCGCATCTCCTGAAGCAAAAGTAATCCATGTCGCTGCATTCTTAAAAACTTTGTCCAAAACAAAATCACTTGAAACCGAAGCTCACTAAATAAGGACATAAATTAAAAACTAAGATATATAACACAAGGCACAAGGGATGATTATATCCCTTTTGGATCTTTTACAGTTTACCCTTTATAGGTTGAGGATATGTAGGTATACAGTAACAGGCTAGTTAGAAGTATGTGTTTCTAGCGTCGTCGCCGCCGCCGTCGCCGCCGCAGTTGCCGCCGCCGCCGTCGCCGCAGTTGTCGACGTCGCCGTCGCCGTCGCCGACGACGCCGCAGTTGCCGACGCCGCCGCCGAAGAAGCTGCAGTCGACGCCGCCGTAGACGCAGCTGCCGTCGCAGAAGACGCAGTTGCCGCAGGAGACGCAGGTGTTAATTCTACAGGTTTTATTTGTGAAACAGATGAAAAGCCGACTGTCAAGATTGTCCTGTGCATATTCCTGTATTTGAAATTTGTGTGTGTGAAATTGTAGGTTCCTATCGTGATTGTAACTAATTGTCATGTAACGTTTATAAGATAAACAAGTTTTAGACATTTTGGTTTTTAATTAGAAAATGTAGCTAGAAATTAGCTAACAGAAAAGCACTTAGTCTTAAACAGTCATGGATTTTAACCCAATAGGTTACAGATTCACAAAGGCACAAGTCTTATAGAAAAACTAGCACTGCCTTTCTCAGATCTTGATCATAATTTCATCCAGGTTCTTTCGCTGAATGTCCGGCACTTTGGCTTCGGGGTGTGGCCTTCCGACTGGGAGCAGGAGTTCCAATCTTTCGTTTGTGGGTCGCGAGAGCAGGTCTCGAAGCCGCGAGTTGCAATTTAATGGAGTGGATGTGAGTGCCACCAGCCCACAGTACTGGAAAAGAAAAACTAATTATATCTCAGTATAATAAAGGGGGGAATACACATGCCAGTGGCAGTGCTGCCATGCGAGTTAACGGCACGTGCTGCTGCATAGGTAATAGTAAATTGCACATGTCAACTATCAGCATGCCAGCTATTTGCCCTATTGAGTTGCATATGTTTTCTCCCAAACTCTTCAAGTCAAGTATATGAATCTTTTGTTTCTTTTTCATAGTCGTATTCCTCATGGCTGAAGGTCATTACATGGTTATTACGTGGAATGAAACACACATAACAACTTTCTTGGCATTATTATTGGAGTGGTTTGCCGTTGGCTTCTCCATTTCACACACAAGTTAATAAGAATCAACTAGTGTTCAATTTTTTGTTTAGGTGGTGTTCATTTGCTTGGTTAGGGTAATAATTCGATCGACTTTATAAGTCTTCGTATGTAACGTATACCTATAATCTACTGTGTAGCATGTAATTTTCACCTTGGAGTAGAGCATTATATGCAATAATAGTATTCCAATAGTGTTAGGCAGGTCGGAAAACTACAATCGAATCTTGAAAGTTTTAAGATTACTTTTTAAGCGGACCTTTGGATTCAAAATGTACAGCCGCCAATACAACCGGTAATACGCTCAGTTCAGACTGAGTTTGTATAATAAACTACTTTATGAATCAGAGTTAATTTAAATTAGGGTGTCATAGTTTTAGAACTTATTACAACCCCCAACCCCTAGTTAAATTCTAGCACGATATATTTGTCCGAAAACCTTCCGTAAACTAATTCGGACATATGGTGTGAGTGCCCGAAGATACTCCCATCGATGCGCCAAGAATAAGAAATAAGTACCTATATGTTTTTATTGGTATACCTGAATTGTAGCCAATAATATCCCAGCAGCTATAGCCACGCTGACTTCACTGTAATAGTGCATCTTCTTCTTCCCATCTGGTCTCCAAGAATACGTCTGTCTAAACACCAAGATCATCGCAGGCGCATCTGTCAAGTATGGTTTTATAGGCTTCGTTGCAAAGGGTTTTAAGTCTGTCACCCACTGCCTGGACATTCTTTGAGCGTAATTCTTTTCTTCTTCTTCTTCAACTATTGTTCTTATGGCTTCTTTTGTTTCGGGATCTTGGACTACTATAAAGGTCCAAGGTTCTGTGTGAGCGCCAGATGGTGAGGTTCCTGAAAATTTGGTCAAAGATTTTAAAGATTGAAAGTTCTGTTTTATTGCGGCCCGATGGTGGCCCAGTGGTTGATGCCTGCCTGTGGCCAAATGGTCTCATGTTCGAGTCTGTTTGTTCCTCGTGAGTAGTTCGCTTCTAGTGAAATATTTAGTTGATTGTTTAGTTCCCCTTTAGTAGATAATCACTTCATAGTATAAAACAAATTCGCTTCCCGCTGTCTATTCCTATGTATGCTTAGATCGCAACGGATACTACGCAACGGATTTTGATGCGGGTTTTTTTAAATAGATAGTGTGTTTTCTGAGGAAGGTTTATGGTTTACCCGAGCGAAGCCGGAACGGGCCGCTAGAGAGGAATATTTATTATTCTTCTCTACGAACCAATTGGTCGTGGGTAATTTATAAAAGTTCCTTTCATCATTATTTCCTTCGACATTACTACTAAATATACTATTTACTAAAATTTCCAAATCTGTGTCATCGATAAAAAATATTTTATAGGCAAATTCAGCTTCATAAAAAAAATTACTCAGTACTTAAAATAACTGCAAAGCGTAAATTTCGTGCAGTACAGCCAACCACACATCAAGTTACGCTTAGTGGAACTCTATACAACGGACGGTAATAGCTTTTGAAATTATTTAAGACAGGTTTATGAGCTGTCAACTGTAAGGTAATAAAAACAATATTGGGAATTTACATAAGAATACAGAAGTTTCCTTGAGTTTTTCATATTTTTGCACAACTTATAATCTTTGATCCTCGTCAAATATCTCACTCGTTATTATGATTTATAAATAAATTTCCTTTTTTATGGTATTACTGTGAGCGTCATTGGCATTTCATTATTGTAAACAATGTTTAATTATTTCCAGTAAAATTTTGATTTTTCACTCGCGGTCCAATTTTGTTCCGCTATCACTCGTGTACCCAACACTAGGTTTCTATATAGTGTAACTATCTGCTATTCTACACTATCGATACGAATCTATACAAATGTTACAAATAAATAATTTGTGAGTTTGTATATAGGTGGTATCCTTTGCAACTACTCGACTTATTACCAAAGTTCTTTTACCAGTAGAAAGCTCATTATCTGTGAATTGACATAATTCCTTCAGACGCAGAATTACCAAAAATTGTCTGTTTCTAATTATCGTTTCAAATGAGATGTTTTTATTTATATTATGCTCAACGTAAGACAGACTGCTTAAATTGTTAAAAGGTTAAATACATTATTTTTTATTCTTGGATACATACAGCACGACATAATTTATTTACGTTGTGAGGTAAGCGCGAGATGTTTATCTTGTTAATGTTTGTTACTGAAATCGTACATATTTCTTATTCTTATTCTTTTTATCACAAAATTATATTATATAACATTATATTAATCGCTAAATTTTATTGCTTCAACGCTATAAAATTCCATAAGTATATCATAAAACCAAAAGCTAAGTTTCGGTTCTGTATCATATAAGGGTCGTCTCTTATCGAAAGTGTTATTGCTGACACTAGTCGCACTGACTCTCAGTCCTTATGTCAGTATCAGTGTTATAAAACACGGAGCGGCAACGCTCTGCGTTTTCGTAACGGAGCAGCGAGGCCGATCACTGAGGCATCTCATCAGGTTACGAGTTTTAAGAATACCGCCATCTAGTGGCAGTGGATGCACATACAAATTAACTAAAACAGCCGTCAGTATGCAGCTTTCCTTACAATATTTTCCTTCAATGAAAGCAAATGGTGGTTGATGGAAACTGCCAAGTGTGATTGGAATATAAACTCATGTGACAAAAGTAGGATTTGAACCTGGGACCAGGTTTAATTGATAATAAGTGTTCACACAGGCGGGCGAGTTAACAACACTTGTTCAGTTTCATATGAGTTTGTGGTTGACTGAGAGATGTAGAGAGTGCCACTTTCACATTCACATTCTTTTGTAATTTTGTGTAATAAAGTTTTAAACAACTACAACAGAGAAGAAGGAATTACCTGCAGTTTTTATGATATTGTCCAGGACTTCATTAGGAATCGGTTCTGGGCTGAAGGATCTCACGGTCCTCCTCTGTGCCATGAGCTCGTAATACTCCCGGGATCTGAAACAGAAGGCTTCAGATGTAAGCAAGATTATGAGGAAGCTGTTCCATTTCAACCAAAGGAACCAGTTTGGCTTAGTCATATGTATTATTACCTCTATACATAGTGTCGGATAGGGCTAACTGGCCGATCACTTCTGGCAGATTTGTCTAGCGGTTAGTTTATCTGTTAGATTACAAAATGATATTTATCAGAAAGTGGTGGTGGTGGAGTTTCATAAATGGGACTATTGGGAGGAAATCGTCGCAGCTGTCTCATTATGAGACAACTCAATGTGACTAGTGAGATAAACGCAATTTTCAGAAATCGGTTAATAAAATTCGCTTGCACATGTATATTCCTAAAGAATTTACCACGGATACAATATATTCTCCATGATTAATATATGTTAAATGAATATTTTGTTTTCGCTAGAACTACGCCTGGGCATGATCAGCCCTGGCTCACTTGGAAATCAAGTGGGCCAGTGAAAATATAGTCTGATTAGTTGGGGGACCCACTGGTGGGTGAAATTGGTAGGTGGATTGTGGTTTCTCCCCCAATAAATGGCTAATCTGCTCGCCTGTCGCGAATGCCTGAACACCTGTACTCGGGTTGACTTGATGGCAGTTTCTGATGAAGAATGAAGTCATCGAAGTAGCTCGGTTCTGGCAAGAAAAAAATTTGTATCCAATAAACCGTTTGCAGAATGGCCATCCACATACAAAGAAGAAGAAGAATCTTCTTTATCTCATTTTTTATCGTCAATGTTATTGACGAAGAATGGATTTTCTGTTTCTCCCAATGGTCAGCTGGGAGAGGATGCTTTTAGCATTAAGTTGTCAATTGTTTGTAAATATGCTTTCACTCACAACAAAGTTTTTAGTGTCAGATTGCTTCAGACTATTATGTACCTCTTGAGAATTTCGTCATCAGTCCTCTTGGGAGCGGTGTACGGTATGTGAGGAGTGTCCTCTGGAATAGCTGGTAGCAGGACGTCATCTTCATCATCTCCGTCGTCTTGGAAGTCTCGTTCTGTAATAGAATTAGATTATAATTTTACATTTTTTTTATTTTAACTTTTACATTATGAGAAAAATCTCAATATGAATTGATTATGCGTACTTATTTGATCACTACATGGGTGAGACAAATATGGAATTAGTCGGAGTGCCTACTAATTCCATGGAGACAATTCAATTCATTTTAATGTTATCCATAGTAAATACAGGTCACACAAATAACAAGATTTCACATATAAGATTTCCTTTCGGACCATTATGTGGATTCCACGAATGTTGAAGTCCACTAAAGTTTAATAGATCAAATTTTGCATTTTGTAGGTCTAATCTATACCAAAATAGTTACAGCCGTTTTCATGAGAAAATGGAACATACAGACAGACATACATTTTGTACGACTCGCAATTAGCCACTATTTTTCTGTGAAAAAAAGTTGTACAAAAAAAAAAAAAGATTCATTCAGAGCCGGCAACGCGTATAGCTATGCAGCTTGCGGTGACCACTTCCCATCAGGTGGTCATGTATAACTTATTTGCTTGCTGAGTAGTATTACATGAAACTGCGAACAATATGCCAAAATAACATACATAATTTTTCGCAATAGTAACCTGTTGTCTTCCTAAAAGACTAGTCTATCTTCGTGCCAAATTACACCTAAAACGGTTTAGTAGTTTTGTCCGTTTATTAGTTACTAAAATATTACAATCCCATTGGAATCTTTTCTATTCATATTATTTGTCATATTAGATTTTTACTATTATTTGATTATTACTATTATAGTTAATGTCCTTGGCCGACCCGGCCGTAGCCTCAATTTTATCTGTCGTTATTACATCAATTTATGAATTATTATACATAGTTTTATTATAAGAATTAACTATAATTTTATTATTTGATTCTCGTGGATATTATAGGCAGCTTACAATATATATATATATTATAGGCAGATATTATAGGCAGCTTACAATATATATATATATATATATATATATATATATATATATATATATATATATATATATATATATATATATATATATATATATATTGTAAGCTGCCTATAATATCCACGAGAATCAAATAATAAAATTATAGGAGTGGAAGGCAATCCTGGAAATTTGGGCGTAAATTTTAGATATACAAGTAATGTACATATGTGATAAAATCCTATTTCATTTTTCAAATCAATGTCTAATGTCCCAGTTCTAATCGAATTACCATTAAATCGATTCATCACAACATTCAAAACCAATCAATCTCGGATTTATCGATATTCTGATAAGCATTCAGTATTCAGTTTTACAGTAGCCTAGATATAGTAATGTATTCAAATGTTTTTTTAAGTTAATAATATTCATGAATAAGGGTCACTCACGTGTGATTTATCGACGACAGACCGTCGTTAGTTTTAATCAAATTAATTTAGGTCCATAGATTTTTGCGGTGGTGGTGTAACCGTGGTGGTGTGCCGGCCGCACGAGTTCTCTACTCGTGCCATATGAGTTTGTATACCAATCTGACTCGTGTATAGTAGTTTTCATCGACCACCACTTGCTTCCGGTGAAGGAAAACATCGTGAGGAAACCTGGTTGATTATTAACTTGTGTGTGAAATGGAGAAGGCAATGGCAAACCACTCCATTACTAATGCCCAGAAAGTTGTTATGTGTGTTTAATTACACGTAATGACCACGACCCTCAGCCATGAGGAATACGACTATGAAGATATTTTTTTGAGATTTTGTGACTATGAAGATATTTTTTCTCATTTAAAGCCCATTGCTGGCTGCCCCCAGCCCGTCTACAGACAATGCAGAACAACGCAGAAATTGTATGGAGTTTCGACATAAATCAACGCGTGTCATAATGTCAAACCTATATAAAACAACGGAGCACAACGGACGAACTACTTAATTGTTAATTTTGACGACCTCGGTGGCGTATTGCTAAAATTATTGCCACTGAACCGAGAGGTCCCGGGTTCGATCCC
Organism: Plodia interpunctella; assembly: GCF_027563975.2. Lineage (NCBI taxonomy): Eukaryota > Metazoa > Arthropoda > Insecta > Lepidoptera > Pyralidae > Plodia > Plodia interpunctella. The sequence goes on along the minus strand of NC_071302.1, from coordinate 10,289,897 downwards.
CGGTCGGGTCATGATGGAAAATGATCTTTTTCTGATTGGCCCGGGTCTTGGATGTTTATCTATATATGTATTTGTTATAAAATATAGTATCGTAGAGTTAGTATCCCATAACACAAGTCTCGAACTTACTTTGGGGCTAGCTCAATCTGTGTGATTTGTCCTAATATATTTATTTATTTATTGAATTGCGGTAGTATTTTAAACCATAGCCTTAAATTATGAAAATTAGGGTTTAACGGTGTGCGTAGAGCGACTTTGCTATTTACATCTCACCATCGAATAGATTCGAAGTGAGACGCAGCTAACCAATCACAGTGCGCCATTGTTACCCGACGACAACCACACTGCAATGTCAATGGCTCGCTGCGTCTCACTTCGAATCGATTCGATGGTGAGAAGTGAAATGCAAACCCGCACTTGGCCCTCTGATGTTGGTTTTTCTAAATATTAGAGCTAACCTCAAACAGACACGCATAACGTCTTTATTCCTTACGAGGTAGACAGAGCCAAGAATTCCGAAACTCGACGGCCACATTTAGCTCTATAGCTATATAAAATAGCGACAATCACGTATAGGAAGATATTGTAAATGGAAGGAAGATATTGAATATCCAATATTGTATTCAATAAGTTTTTAATGGCGCAGTAGAAACAGCACGCTCGGCCTGTGATAGTGGTTAAGACAATCTCATAATAATCGATCGTTAGGATTGGGTGATCAAACACCTTTCCGTGCTTCGGAAGGCGCGAAAAACCGTTGGTCCCGGTTGTATTTGCAGGTGGTTAAAACCCGCCAATCTGCGATGGGCCCACGTGGTGGGTCATGGCCCAAACTCCTTATCCATCCGTAAGGAAGGCCTGTGCCCCAGCAGTTTCGTTTAAACGGCTGTTGATAACTTTAATTCTCGATTTATTTACTTATGGTGTACGCTCAAATGCATGTGAAGTTGCCACGACCGGATAAATATGCCGCGGTTATAAGCCTAAATTCACAACGAATTTGTATGTTTTGATGTGCCATGGGCTGTACATAAATGCCACAAGTCCATACTTGTATCCGTACATTATTTACATAGTTGAGGGCCGGATACTCATACACGCATTAATGTGTCAATAATGACGTTTATTGTGTACATTCTAAACATTAATGAACATATTGTTTTTTCTGATAATTTTAACTCGTGGAACTAGTAGGTACTCCGATGTTTTGACTATAATGTTACACTCGCATAATAATATGTAGTTTATTTGTCTTTTAATTAAGTTACTTATTTTTAGGTTTAAAACAAACATAGGTAATTGATTTTTGAAGTGAAAACTTCTTTAGCGGCGTTGTGCACTTTTTGTGATGGGTAAAAAATGTTAAACTCGCGTCAGGACACGTGACCCTGATCGAAAATTCGTAAGACGTCACAAATGCCGTATTTTTTAACACACTTCAACACTGTTAAGTTAGAAGTTAACGCTTAGTTAACAGCTTAATATTGCTGAATCCTCCTCGGTGCGTTCAACTTGCACTAAACCGTTATCTGAAGTTTTACTTGTTTTAAATATTATTTTAAGTTATTTTGAGTGTTTCAGTTTTTTTTATATAATATTTGATATAAAAAAGGCAGTCAACCTCAGAGTGAGAACATATTGTATATCTTTGTTCCGTCTGCTTGCGGTTTACCGATGTCCTACGTTAGCAACGCAGCACACTATGCGACGCGTTAATATCCAATATACATAGCCACTGAAATTGTAGTATGTATTCAGTCGTTCACCTAGAATGTCTGGTTGGCAAGAAACTCTAGTTAGCGACGTAATGACGACAGTTATGTATAAGACCGGTTTTCTCGCATTCTACACAGTACACTCCCTTTTTTCTCAGTAAGGACACGTAGAATTTCTGATCCGTAAGTGGTTTGTTTCGTAAGCATAGCATGGCACAGCAATACTGAAGTAAAATATTTTGTCCCTTTCATCGGCTCTCCACACTTGACGACCACGGTGGCGCAGTAGTGCCAAAAGTGCTTGAGAACTCTGAACCGAGAGGTCCCGGGTTCGATCCCCGTTCGGGTTATGATGGAAAATTATATTTTTCTGATTGGCCCGGATCTTGGATGTGATAAGTATGTATAAAATATAGTATCGTTGACTTAGTATCCCATAACACAAATCAGAACTTACTGTGGGGCTAGCTCAATCTGTGTGATTTGTCCCAATATTTATCTGAGTGTTTTCTTGATTTCTTTTGATGCTACAGAGCCTAGGTCCGCTATCTTAGTTTTTTTCCTCCACTGCGCGTGGTCCTTGGCATCGAGTTCCATCATTGATATAGGCATATAATATTTAACCACATCAAGCCAGCACTCCGGTTTGCCCCTTCTGCCAGGGCCTAGCGGCGACCACGGCGACTGCAGGATCGTTGAAACTTGAGCAAATTCAAAATTCAAATTCAAAATTCTTTATTCAATTTAGGATGATATACATCACTTATTGACGTCAAAAACATTAAATAAAAGTGTTCGTGCTAAGTCCCGTTAATATATTATCAAGCGCGGGTAAAAACAGACAGAAGCGGCAGAAGACTTTGGTATATAATATCTGAGTAAGAGGTTAATATTTAAGTGTGTTTATGTAAGGATGTAGTAATATCTATCATGCCAATATCGAATATAAAATTAATTACACATACACACTTAAGCTATTTGTTAAAATTAAAAATGAAAACTAAAATAATAAATATTAAATTGATTTAAATAAAAAATTGACACTAAATCGCCGTCGTCGTGCGGTAAAGTTCCCAGAAGGCTGGCGACATTTCCTCTTTGTATGGCCAAACTCAAACGTTGGCCAAAATAGTCACCAGCCCTTGGGTCCCCGGAGACATCGACCAGGCGTGTGGAAATTTCTTTGTAAAGGATTTTACAAAATAATTTAAAAATCTTTAAGGATGTAGTTATGTATAGTATTCGATATTTCCGAGGTTAAATTATAACTATATACCAAACTATTTTATTGATAAACGTTCTGTAACAGTTGATTTTGCGTGACTGAGTAACAAGCAACCACTACACAACTTTTGCATTTATAATTTAGCAGGAACTAAGGCAGGCGGTTGGTGCATCGAAAGAATCGGAACCGAATCTTTAATTAAAAAGGTATATTGTCAACGGGGTCCCTGTGCTTCAGACGTAACAGCCGATAATGTAACCAGAATAAATTTATTTATTAAAATTGTTTACTTATTTTTGGGGTATAATAATTATATTCTAGGTTAGGAAACGAGATTTTAAGATACATTTATTCTTGTAAAATTGATTCATTGATTGATAAAATGAATCGATGACATTTCGTTCGCAACAAAATTTTGTATACATATAGACAAAACTTGGTGGTTTTAAAAAATTAAATAAAATAAGTCTTGATTCTACTTACATAAATAAAAAAATAAAACAGTGCAGAGAGCTAACCCAAGTGTACTATTAGAGGGAATTACATTTTCATTGTAATTTATCCGCTTGCGTGTGACTGCACCTATTATCATAATTTATCATCATGTGAATGTCGAAGCGGTGATGGTCCAGTAGTTAAGACCGGCCGCCCGAGTCGGATGGTCCCAGGTTCGAATCCTACTAGTGCCACATACACAGGGCTTTCGTAATATCGGAATAAAATGTACCATATTCCAGGAATTTTGGAAATCTGTCGAATAGTTACGAACATTTACCCTTTGCACGTTCGTTTGCAAACCCTTTCCCTATATTAATGTGTAGATGTAAGTAAAGAACCTCATTTACTCCCATAAAATTATGTGTGATGGTGATTTTTGTTACAAAATTTATTGATTCCTTACCAAGTCAAATTCGTAAATTGTTGACATAGTTCATTTTTGACAAAATACCTAATCTGTTGATCTAATTAACTGTAGATTATTTTAAATTCATTATACAATATAAATGTTTGTCTTGTTAAACGTTTGGTCAAGTGGTGTTGATGTAATGGTTGTCGATAACACGTACGAATCCCCAAAAATCACCTCGATCTAATGCTCCACTTTGACGTGAAAGAAAGGCAAACATACACATATTTTTTTCGATATTAGACCATAGATATAGTTAGGTAACTTTGGCTTCCGGACCTCGGGAGCTACTAAATCAAACGTAGCTGGGTTTTTCGCTCACAAATACGTGTATTTTTTTACATGGCTATAAATCCTATACCACTTCTGCTTCTATAGAGTCGACGGCTAATCTACAACACACTATTGGATATTTAAATACATTCTTGCCAGAACCGAGCCACTTCGATGGCTTCATCGGAAGCTGCCGTCAACTCAGCCCGAGTACAGGTGTTTGGTCACTCGGAACAGGTGAGAAAATCAGCCATCGATTTTGGGGAGAAGCCACAATCTCACTTATTATAAGAATTGTCAAGCATACCCCACCTAGTTTAGATAATCGATCTTTCAATGATAAAGTAATCTATCCTTGCACCATAGCTAATACCAGTGATGTAATGTATTGTTTCGATATTTGTTTGTGCGTTAAATGGTATAAAAATATCTTTGTTGATAAATATGTTACGAAAGAAGCGTGTTATGTACTGGAATTTAATAGTTTTTGCCCATTGAAAAAGGTGTCATTAATCGTTCATTACAATAATATCTGATTCAAATGCAACACGAACGGGTTTTTTAAGTAAGGCCGTCATATTAAATTATTCAGAGATTGGCTTTTTTATAAACTTAAATCACAGTATACTTACATATTAATGCATCCGTGCATACATATTATTGAATTTTTTGTGATTATAAAGAACATACCAAAAGTTGTTTCGAAAAAAACATTATAAAAAAAAAACAAAATTACGTACGTAATTTATTTTGCAAACATATTGTTTTCTAAAGTGTTTACCTTTTTGAATCCTATATGTATCTAACCAAAAGTGTTTTCCGCTAAAGAAACTTGATAAGACGAAACAGAAATTATCTTACACTCGTTGCATTAATTACGAAAAATATCGATAATAACTAATTTTGTCCTATTGTTCTTTGGCATATCCGTTTGAGCATACTTTTACTTTTATTTTTAGGTTAGGTTATTTATGTTTCAAATAGTTATGTGTAAACCGTTGCGGATAAGAACGTTAAGCTTAAAAATGATTATGCCATAATACCGTATGGTACCCGTATATTACATTATAGCTTAAATTTTTATGCTTGTAAATAGAGACCTCTGTGCCGAAGTCCGATAATTCTTTAATTATGATAACTCTTATTGTCATTTGGTCAAGTTTATCGTTCAGTTTAATCGAACTGCTGTAAATAGATATCACGAGTGAAGCAAAGTTCAATTTGGAAGCTGATAGTGTGTGGGTCGATGCCTGAACCACAGGTTATACCCAATTTTTATGGATAAGTCATGTAAGGATTGATAATTTTACCCATGGCTTCGCGTGTGTAAACTTCATTTCGTCGGAAGCAAGTGGAGGTATATGAAAACTGCTACATCAGTCAGATTGGTATACAAACTCATATGGAACGAGTAGGATTCGAGCCTGGCGCTTTTCGATCACAGGCGGACGAATTCATATGATAACAAGTTATTGACTAATGGGAATAAGAAAATTACTGTGCTTTCTTTTAAATTTAATTTTCTGTGATTAAGAATTGAATTTTGTGGTCTAGATGCAATTAGCAACAAATTAACATGGCTGTAAATTGCAAGAATGTACATTTGACTAAAGATAAGGTTTATTAGTAGTGTGACTTGCTATATCAATACCTCTATACAATGGTAGTTATTTAAATAAGTATTAAACTAAGTATATATTCAGGATGTGCCAATTTTGCTACCAAAAAAAAAAATGCTTTAGAGAATGGGACGTGAAAAATTCCAAAATTATGAATATTTTTATTCGTCGTATAATATTTTTTTTATACATATACGTCAATTGCGGTTAATATTGATTAATGCCATTTGTGGAATGGTAGCTCACGTTTTTCGGTGCTCAAATTGGCATACGTTACATCCCAAACATACATGTCATAATATGGAATGAAATATGCCAATTTGTTGTTATACCAATCGCCAAATTAGAGTTACACCAATTGTTTTGCAGAATAATATTCTACTAATATAATAGCTACAATTTGAAATTACAATCACGCATGTAAATTATCACGCTTTCACAGAATACTTACTATAAATGAGCATTTGAGCATAATATTATTAATGAGGAAATATCTGATAAATTGAGAACCTTGGGTTAATTATAACACAGCAGACCAGTTGGATCATTAATGCATATTATTGGAGAGTTTACAAGTCGTTTTTGCAATTGATAACTTCGCACTCTAAAAGCCCAGGTTCGTCTGAGCATGTTAAATATGAAAAACACATATAGGTTTTAATTAAATTAAGGGGGGCGAACGACAGACGCGGCAGAAGACATTTTTTAATATATTTAAGGAAGGATAAATAGGTATAGGTTGTGGTTGTCGTTGGTAAAGACCATAGATAAATTAAATATTTTTCTTTTATAAAAACGTTATGTACGGTGGTAAAACGTCGATTGTAAATCGTGTCAATGATTTTCCTTTCTATATTTTTTATCACAACACGTGTGTTATATCCAAAATGAAGACGATAACATCACATAATAATCAAAAAGCATATTTTTTTTGATAACAGCGCACGTGACCGGGCTGTGAAGCCAGACATCCTATGAACATTGCTGATAAGAAATATGGATATCCTTGTTTATTTTTTCGATATTATAATAGTTAAATGACCCCCAAATCTTTTATTTCCGTCTCTCTCTCTCTCTCATTCTTGTGTATTATTGGTTTCATTCTAGGCTGCAGAATATGTAAATTCAAATGTGATAAATGCCACTTTGTGCACCGAAAAACATTGTACCTGATCTATTCCACAAACGGTATCAATCAATGTTTTTCAAACAAATATATTATACTATGATTACATATTGATATTCGTGGAATATTTTAGGTGGCATTGTCTAACGTACCATTTTTTTTTCAGCACCAAAATTGGCACGACCTCAACTATTGCACAGTCGTACTTTTACAATCTGCGCGGGACGGGGAAGCAGCTGGCACATTAAAAATTTTTCTTTTGTTGCTGGACCACAGAGCAACAAGAATCAGGAAGTGCTGGATATCGAAGATATCTATGGTCCATTATGGTTAAGTCTTGTATGTTGATCACTCCAATTAGTATCAATAAATATGACTGGTCAAAATCGTAATCTTTTGTTTCGAACAGGCAGTAACTTGTTGCAAAAATACAATTTATTTCTACAGTTTATATTCTTTTTCTTTCTTCGAGTCTAGGAAATCACAGTTAGAAAGAAAAGTCAGATAGATTCGCACAACTTACTTCCGCCGGAAAAACAAAACGCTATTTTATGGCTCCTATAGATTGCGTAGTATATATGCCAGCTTTTTATTACCACAAAGAAAATGCAGCAACGTATGTTAAAACAGCCAATTTCAGCGAACTGTTTCAGTGTCAATTGCGGGCTTTGAATGGCTTCACGTGGAGTTGGTGTGATTAGTAATTCGCGTTGCGACTCGAGTTTATCTCGTGTCGTATCCGAGTCAAGGAAACCATCGGTGGTTGATGCACTTAGTTAAAGTGCATTAACTAAACAATGCAAACGACCGGACTGTATGCAAATTAATCTTGCCCCAATTAACTAATGAAGCTGCCCTCAATTACTAGTAACTTCATGAATTAATTGCTGGAATAATGTTGAACAGTATTTTGTCCCTAGTCTGATAAATTTGTCACACTGTGCAAGAAAATAAAGGTTATCACCGTCATACAAGATCCGTATAAATGTTTTGGAAGTTTAAACAGAGTATAAGATTAGATTTTTTGGAAAATAACCAATTGCTGCGTTTTATTTGGAAGTTTGAAGAAATTATTAAAAAGAAAGGCTTCCCTTTTGCTCAATCTAACCTGAAGCGAAGTTAAGGTTGTGTGGTGTGTTTATTTTCTTCTCCCGCATAGAAACAATTTATATGTGAAAATACAATTGGAATATAACTCTAAACTTTTACCTAGCTAGGTTAACCATGAGGTTTCTTTAAAATATAGTCTCTGTGAGGCACTGCTGATCCCAAAGTATGTTACAATTCATATGTGTATAGTGTGACAACCTCGGTGGCGCATTGGTAAGGTTCTTGCCACTGAACCGAGAGGTCCCGGGTTCGATCCCCGGTCGGGTCATGATGGAAAATGATCTTTTTCTGATTGGCCCGGGTCTTGGATGTTTATCTATATATGTATTTCTTATAAAATATAGTATCGTTGAGTTAGTATCCCATAACACAAGTCTCGAACTTACTTTGGGGCTAGCTCAATCTGTGTGATTTGTCCTAATATAATATAAATATACTAACACGTCGATACTATACCTATTTTATAACATTATAAAGATAAACGTCTAAAACCAAGGTCAAACTAGAAACGATCATTTTCCATTTTGAACAAATAGGCATAGTATATAATATATAATTCATAAACATAAACGGGACCATGGAAGATTTTAAATTGATTTTAAATAAATTAAAACCAGATATTGATTTAATTTTGGCTAAATGGATACCCAGTATATCCTATGCTGAGACGATTACGTGACTATTATCGATTTTAATTAATCAATCAAGTATTTTTACGATTTACAAAGAAATATTTGATTTATAGATTCGTTTTATAACAATTTCATAAAGTTAGGGTTAATGAAAAATAGTAATTAATATCCCTAATCGAATACGTATTAGGCAAGTGTACGACCATATTTATTATTGTTTATCTAGAATTTATATATTATAAGTTTTTGTTTTCAAGTTTCCTTTTGATATCGAAGATGATTTTTAATATGTTTGATTACATGAGTTATTAGATAATGATCAGTGTATTGAAACAGACCAATTCATGATTAAAACTATTATTTTAATACAGGTAAAAAGTCACCTCTCCCGCTATATGATTTCGGCGGCAAACATTTTCTAACAGCAGTCCTCCTGAAGTTAGCTTCAATCCTCTTTTTGTGAAACACAGTGAACACAGCGAAACACACAAACAACGCGGTGTACACTACATAACAATTATGTTCCAACGTATATACTGTCAGTGAGATTATGTTCATATTGAATCGATATATAACACGATTACTATCGCGTGATAGCGATTAAAAAACAAGACGCGAGCGACTAGCGTGAGCCCGTGCGTTGAACTGAATACTCTTCTACACATATTTATTATTGTTTTACCTCTATTTTACCATGCGATATAATGTCTTTCAATCAATTATGTACTCTATTGAAACAATAATACGGCATATTTTTACAATGTGTGCGCCATTGGCAATGCCACTAAGTTTTTGCGAAGACAACCTTGGACTCAGAAAATTGTAGCAAAAAATAAATTATCGATGTTAATGTTAAATTGGTTTTTGATAAATGAAGCTTTGCTGTAAACTTGCCAAAGCTTTGATTAAAATGTACTTTATTTTACATCAATATTTGCTTGAACTTCTAAGTATTTATTTTGAAGCTTTGGGGTGCATATTATATAAGATATAATTACCCAGTAATTATCATGTGAGCTATTTTGGAAAGACAGGAATATATTTTAGATTATATAGCAAACTAGCTGCGCACCGGGGCTTCGCTTATTTGAAAAATTCGGGATTTAAATTACCCTATGTTATTCCAGGTTATGTTCTACCCGTGTACCAAATTTCATAACAATCGGTCTAAAGACTAACAAACATACATACTCACAAACTTTCGCATTTATAATATTAGTAGGAAGAATATAATGTATACATACTTATTCTTGTTAACATTTTTGTCTTTGTGTTATTAAAAAACACTTTTATCTTAAAAAAAAAAACAAAATAAAAAATATTTTATGAACTTTTGAACTGCATTTTGCATAAACCAAACAGTCTTACGTCAAACGGCTATACCGAGTTGAGTAGGTGATTAAAATAATGTGATTTTTTTATTTAAACACCCAGTCATAAAAATTAAATCAAAATCGCTTCAGCCATCTATAAGGATGTTATGATTGACTGAAAATAAATAAATAAATTTGCTTTTATGTCACGGACAGACATATACAGACACGTTATACTTGTTACTCCCCTCCTTCTGTTGTCTGGGGTTAATTATACATTTAAAATTTTAATAGGGAAAGTCGTTTTTCCGGGAAGAGACGGTACGGACGGACGGTACATGCTTGAAAAGTTATAGAAAGGGTCGGCAACCGGCCGGTTACAACTTTCTATAGTACTTAGGTCCTACCGTACTGCGTGTTTAGTATGGTAACTAATATACCTACCTCAGTTTAATTTACACTTCAATCCGTTTTAACACAAGGTCTTAAGAAATTTGAATAATGTAATGAGAAATAAATAAATAACAACAACAACAGCGCTAAGCTAATAATAATATCGCCTTTACAAATATAGAAATGAGCACAAAACACCCAAAACTGCAGACAACGTTTTTAGTTTACCCAGGAAATCGAACCCAGGACCTCACCAAAATACCAAAGGTTAAGCGACATTTTAAAAGCCAAGGTTCATCACTATATGTATAAGATGGTAAGGTCACATTAAGGTTAAGACGATATAGTTACGTAACTATCCTTACGGAGAAGACAGAGCATCGGTTAAATACACAATTTGCGAAGTCTGTGCTGAAGAATAAAAGCACACCTAGTTGATATCAAGACGGCTTTGAAGAGACCCCACTATTCCTGGACAAGCTCTTGAGTGGACACCTTAAAGCAATAGGAAAGTTGGTCGACCCAAGCAATCGATAGATCGTTGCAAAGATCGGTCAAACACTTCGAAGAGGCTTTGCTATTATTCCTGAACAAGCTTTCAAATGGACACCTCAAGGTTATAGGAAAGTCGGTCGATCCAACCACTGCAGCAGAGTTGAAGACAGTTGGACTCACCTGGTCTGAGGTGAAGCGCATTGCCCAATACTGGGCAATCGGGATCTGTCTTGGACAATGCGCTTTAGTTAGACTACAATATAATATTATGATATCCATAACCCATAATGGTGCACTCCGGACGAGGGAACTACTCAACATGGTTTAATGCGGTCAGCGCGCTCGGCCTGTGATAGTAGCGGTTAAATCACTCTCACAATGGTCAGTCATTGGATGGGTGACCATCAATATTAAGTTCCTCCCAGCTTCGGATTATATGCAGTCGTTAAAACCCGCCAATACGCATTGGGCCCGTGTATTGGGTCTTAAACCATGTTCTTTATTCATCAGTAAGGAAGATCTCTTCCCCATCAGTGGGCACTTTTATATGGCTGTTGAGGTTATGAACAAGGATGATGTGATGATAAAAAACAAGTAATAAGCAACAATATCTATACTTATAATAAAACTGTAACTGAACTTTGTCTGTACATAGGAGAAATTTACGGAAAATAAATAGGAGGTGACTATTTAGGGTCAATAGACATTCATAAAGAAGATTATGTAATAGGTGGCGCAGTGGTAAGGTTCTAGCGACTGAACCGAGAGGTCCCGGGTCTTGGATGTTTATCTATATATGTATTTGTTATAAAATATAGTATCGTTGAGTTAGTATCCCATAACACAAGTCTCGAACTTACTTTGGGGCTAGCTCAATCTGTGTGATTTGTCCTAATATATTTATTTATTTATTTATTTTTATTAAGATTCGGCAAGCGGCCGGTCGCATAACAAAAAATAATATTACTAATTAAGCAGCCCCTGGGACTCGGGTCGTTACAGCTTTGAATGCAACGTATAAATATGCAAGATCAGAAAAGGAAGGGCATTACGAGAATTGACGGCAAACGTCTAAAACAAGTTCAGTTCGATCAGATCTTTACTATGTTGAAATAGTAAACACAGGATACTTAAAACTATGTAGATAAGGACAGCAAACCAAACTTGTTTCGGCAAAGAAATAGTAATTCCTTACGCCGCACACTGGTGCAGATTCTAAAAAAGTGAACATTCGCATCGCAAGTTAATATTTTAAGTTCATATTTTTTTACGTGCTCCTCTTCTCATTACAAATTACTGTTTGATTCATGTTATGACGAAAATTTATTCAATAAAAGCATTAATATGAATAAATAGGTACTACTTAATTATATTTTAGCACTCATCAAAGAATATATTTGGAACGGTGTCAGACAGTATGATAAGTGACATCGATGCCCTACAATGACATACATTTGTCGTTTATGATACTTTCATCTTAATTATGTCGGCTGCCGCGTCCGTCTGTTTGCGATAAACTCATAAACTATTGCACGGATTTTCATGTGGTTTTCAGTAATATATAGTGTAATTTCTAAGAAAGGTTTAGGTGTATAATTTATTGTTTTTTACCGAAAGGCCCGCTAGTGAAAGAATTAAACATTCTAGTTGGAAACTTAATTGTCCTTATGGCAATATCGAGGAAAAATGTTACGCCTGACACTTCGGCACATAGTTTTCCATTTGGGTAACATTGCTATCAATATTTTCCCAGTAGAATAGGTAACAATCAATTATTAGGATTAGTAGCTATTCTATTCAAAGAAATAACTTCCTTTATTGTCGTTTCACATTAGTGAGACTTAGTGTCATGTGGTTTCGTCGTAGAATTGGACTGTTTCGTATCCTTCCGTGGATGCCATACGAGGCGATTAAGTGATTGTCAGCTGTCAGGCAACAATTGCATTTTTAAGGAGGGTTGCCTTAAGGTCTTCTTCAATATTTTAGAAGGATTATTTTAAATTCTACCCGGTCCCCTGGCTTTCTGGCGTCACAGTTCCGAATGAAATTGGAAAAATGCAATGATGTGAGACAGGAGTGACACTAATGTGACATGAAAGACGCGTGACGTGACGTGTAGCAAAGTTATTTACCCGTGGATGGAGATACACTAAGCTCAGTATAAGTACACTCAATATTTCTAGCTGTTGCCCGCGACTCCGCTCGCGGCAAAAAGAGCTGCCTAATTATTTCTATACCAAAAATCACCTTAACTCAATGCACCGTTTTTACCTGAAAGAAGAACAAACCAAAAGAAGATACTTTTAAATAATTTTAGCATTTCTATGAATTCTGGTTCGAAATGTTACCAGAAAAACGTACACCACTATATACTACCTTATAAACAAGTTTTTTACATAAATGTAATTTTTTCCATATGCTTTTACTGTCGTCAGTGTGATCTTATGGCATTTAACGCCTGACAAAAACCCATGAACGTCAGTGTTGTAAACCGTCGAGGAGTTCCCTCATTAGGAGCTGTTCCTGAGTAGGTACACCCAGTCATGCTTATCATAATAATGCATTGGAAGCTGTACCTGTGTGCACCCGTCTAGTTGAAAGAGCTGCATTAATTGAGTTACAACCGACTCGACCGATTGACTCGACCATACAAAATCAAAATCAAATCATTTATTCAGAAATTAGGTCTTCTCGTCTGAGAATAAAAAAATATACATAAATTTATATTTAAAAAATGGTAAGCCTTTCTGGCATAATAGGGACCAACACTGTTTGAATGAGTTTCTTTCGGCATTTGTAGCAGTGGTCGTTCAGAAATGCTAGGAGTTTGTAGCTTTGGTAAATATCATTTTATTTAGAATATGACGTGAAAAAGTGCCTACTTTTCTCTTTTTACTCATTCAAACAGTGTTGGTCGCTATTATGCCAGAAGGGCTTACCATTTTTTAAATATAAATATATGTATAATTTTTTATCAGTAATATAACATGTAAGTACACAATAAAGTAGATGGTCAAAAGGTATACTTGTGGTATATTATGATTGTGATCAAGTGCTGATGGAAGGAAAACAATATATATATATATATATATATATATATATATATATATATATATATATATATATATATATATATATATATATATATATATAATAATATATATATATGTATATATATATGTATAATTAACTAAACAAAAAAACTTTTTACATATACCTAACCTACATACACTGTAATCACAAGTCTCGAACTTACTTTGGGGCTAGCTCAATCTGCTTGATTTGTCCTAATATATTTATTTATTTATTTGTAATTTAATTAAAAGTTATTAAAATATAGGAATGTTTGATGATTAATCGTTTGTTTCGCTCGTTTCTAAAAATATCTCACACTTTTTTATGTTTTATCAAAGAAAAGGTTATTATAAAAGCTTAATCATATCACGTCATTAATTATACATTCTACGTCGAGTCTATATGTACAGTCAACATTATTGCATAGCCGTTTATCATTTAATTTGAACTACTATAATTTTTCTAAGTATTGTTTGCGCGTGTGACTCGAAATTAACCCCACGAGACGACTTTGCATTATACGTCAAATGAAAATTGAAGCTTGTTCTTACATGATCGCTCTGAAAAAGTAGTGTTATGTATACAGAATTTGCGGGTATGTATGTTATATTATTATGTATGTTATTGGTGAGTGTTTTATTCCACCATATAGGTAATTCATTAACAATGTTTGGTTTATCTTTATATTTATTACATTTATTATAAATATGAAAATAAACTATACTATGTAACGATTCTTTTTTTAATAATTTAAAGCTTAGTGATTACCTCTGAAGCGGTGGTGGTGTAATGGTTAAGACGCCCGCCTGTGGATCGTAAGGTCTCCTCGTGTCATATGAGTTTGTATACCGATCTGGCTCATATATGGTAGTTTTCATAGACCCCCACTTGCTTCCGCTGTAGGAAAACATCGTGAGGAAACCTGCACGCTAGTGGACAGATTAGTTCACTAGACAAGACCACTGAGTTGTCTGCAACACAGAGGTGCCAAACACGCGTTGTCTACTTTGTGGCCTAGGATATTGTACATTTGTTTATATATTTATTGTAAAAAGAAAACATATTAAAAGTACATACATAACAAGAAGGTAAATATACAAAATGGCGGACTTATCCCATGAAGGGATCTCATCCAGTCAACTAGCGACAGTTTGAGAGTACATATTTACACAATATATACCTTTATATTAGTCTTTTGCGATTATTGAGTCCCACTATTAACGTTAAGCTTTCGTATTGATGGGAATATTCATAATATACTAGTATCTATCTCATCTACCTATTAGTAAAAAGGGGAGTACAGGCAGCACCTATCTAAATTCACTCCTATTACCGCGACATAAAGACCCATTTATGATAACTTGACATGCGGCTGACTGTACAAAAAAACAATCAAAGGTACCCGTATTGTCGCGAAGATAGTTGTCTAAGTTCATCAGGGTCGAAGTATACTTGTTTAAATATGATTTAGGGTGACGTTTGGATCAGTGTGTGATCGGATTGCGCAGGCGCACGTCCTCGCCATACTTAGCCGGCTGTCTGTTCGTCTGTGAAAGTTTTTGTTTTTTTTTTTTTGTGATAATAATCTGTGAAAATAGGTAAGTACGTACTTCCGTTATTAAAAAGACCTAGTTTTGGGAAATGTAAACTTTATTGACAACATTACAATGAAAAGTATTTTTTTATACTTAGGTCACAAATAACAATTATAATTCTGTTATAATAAAATAATTAAAGTAAATTAAGTTTTTATCTAATTCAAATATATCTGAAGCAATGAGGTTTTTATAATTTTATTGACCCTTTAATTAATATTACACCAAATGAGTTAAAATAGGTTAATTTACATATATTTGAGTTAGTGCGGCAACCTAAATTTGAATTTAACAATTGAGACAACACATTAAAATTTCAACTTTATATCCTCTGTTGCGAAAATATGATATTCGCGTATAACTCTTTAATGATTTAAAAATTTATCATTCATTTGGTAATAAAATAATAAGTATTTTTACTTATTCAAATTTATAAAATTTACCAATTGTCTTACCTCTAATTACCCTCTGTTTCTTGCGGGGGTAGGTTAAGTAGATACTTTAGTCTGGCTCTCCTTTTCTCTCTCTCTCTCTCTCTCTCTTATCTGAGCATACTCCCGGTTTCTTCATCAGCCGTTGAGCATCCGAGCCTAGGGAACGTTTTTCTATTTTTCGTCTATTTATTGCACCGTCTTCGGCATCCCTAGTTTTCAGACCATTGGCACACATCGTTCTTGACGACATAATTTCTTGGGTTTGCCCCTTAAGCCAGGGACAGACCCTTATCATCCTCAAAAAAAAAACAAATTTTGGCTCAAAATCCGACAGTTAAAACATAAAGCAAACATGTTATTTTGTAAAAGATGTATTTGTTTTTGTAGTATTTTTATCAATATCACGAATTCATGATATCAAAATCGTACGATAGTATATTCAAGGTTGATCTTGAATATAGTATCTGATATTTGTATCTGGATTAGCACCAGAATAAGCAATGAAAAAGGTGTGTCTAATACATAGATAGTGTTAGACACATGCATATTAATAAGCACATTAAAAAAATAAATAATTACCGACTTCCATGACACACGACAAAATCATGAATTATCAAAGTAAGGCATGTGCTACCAAGTTTTTTGTTTACTTCAAAGACTTCTTCACTGCGGTATTTTATTGATATGTGGATTAAGGGACTTCTTGAAATGGAACCAATATTTTCTGTTTAGCATTTAGTGAACATTACGAAACAATCGTGCGTGATTGTAGATATTTTGAATGAAATGTAGATATTTTTAAAGTCAATTATGTTACGAATTTTTAATCCCTTAATGGTCCTCATTTCTTATATAGAGGAATGAGGGCCAAATTCTCTCTCTCTCATCTGAGCGTTATCCCGATTATCTTCCTAGACTTTGAGCGTCGGAGCCCAGGTTCCTCTTTCCTACTTTTGCGTCTCCACACACGGCGCACGGCCGTCGGCATCTGTAGTTGTCAGACTAATCACCAATGACAATGTCAGAACGAATGCCAACCTATCACTACATTAAAACTATAATTATTATTTATAACAATGTTTTTATATGAATATGAACCTTTTATTCACTCCAGAGAATAATAAGAGACAAGCTCACGGAACAAATAGAAGTTAGATCATAGACACTAGCAGTTATAGTTTTAATTATCATCTTATTGTCTGATATACATTTCTACCTGACTTAAAAATAATTCATATTATTTTAATATCAATTACTAACAGAAACGAAGTCGCCCGCCACTTCTGTCTGTCTCTAACTCTCTAAGCTTTCTTCTTTTAAACCACGCAACAGATTTTGATGCAGTTTCCCCTGTTATTTAGAAAATTTTACAAAGAAGGTTCATAAACCTTCGCTTCGTACATACAAAATAGCTTATTAGATTATGTGAAGTCAGTAGCGCTAGTCTCATATATAATAAACACGCTGAAAAGACTGCGGTGAAGTTTGTTGCGCCGTTTCTTTAATTGACGTTTAGTGAAAAGTTGAAAAAGTATTATTGATTTCGATGACTAACATCAGACTAGGAGAATTGGAGGGTAATACATAAAGTTAAGGTTAGGCGAAGGATATTGCTTAAGATAAAGTCTTTACCGCCAAAATCTTAGCGCTCCTTTTAGTTTCTTAATTTCTACATTAATTAACACAGGTTGCAATATCGGTTCAGATTTTTATTAATTTGTATTGTTTTTATATATTATACTTAACAACAATCAATACTACAAGTGTAATACAAGTTCTTAACGATGTTAGTAATGACTTTCTGAACTGACAAACAACTTTATCTGTTTAAAGAAAATATTATAACTCGTCTTATTATACAAACGATGTCATTGCCCCTAAAATAACGAGTATTAATACAAGATAGGACAAGGAATACACATACTTTCTTAGGTAAATACTTCCGTCTCTTTCAACAGTCGTATCATATCATTGAAATAAATGCTGGCTTGATGTCGTCAAAGATGACATGCGTGCCTATAACCTGGACAATTACAAATGTCCGAAAACCGTGCGAAGTGGATAAGAACAAGCAGCATAGATTGGATCCTGGGCTCCAACGCTCAATGACTGAGGAAAAAACGTGAAAACTCCTAACTTAGTGTTGCGATTAGCCATGGGTTTTTTAATTATTATTCATCCGTAGTTTTTGCCTGCTGCGCGAACGTAAAGGTAGACAGATAAAAATTTAAAAAAAATTGTTTTGGCTTCTATTAGCCATAAAAATGTCTTATAATTATTTTTCTGTTATATCTCCTATGTACAAACATAGCCCACTTACAGTTTTATTATATGTATAGATAACAAAGTACATAAATATTTTTTTTTTCTTCTATGTTGTATAATAACTTCCTTCTACCCATTGACCCCAAAAGGGCATAGCTGAATTATAACGCGTTGACAATTACTTCACACACTATCATTAGCTGCGCCAGTAAAATCACCCACAAATTATATGCTTTATATTGTGTATAATTAGCTTTTTCACTCGGTGAGTAATTTCATTTTTCAAACATTTTGTTCAAATTCAAATTCAGAATTCTTTATTCAATTTAGGATGATATACATCACTTATTGACGTCAAAAAAATTACTTAAACTAAGTCTACTGCCGGCTTCCAAAGCGCAGGTGAAGAAGAAGCGGCGCAACAAACTTCACCGCGGCCTTTTCTCCAAGGAGGAGGACGAATTTACATCATTATTAAAAATGTCAAAATTTGAATGAATAAATAAAATAAAAGTTGTATGTCCAATAAAATTATTGAAAATACTGCACCATGCTTGGGCCAAACATTATTGTCGTTCACATAATCGTCAGACTTGTAATATGCCTTTTTACAAAGTACCTCTTTTATATAATTTCTAAATTTTTTGTGTTAATTTAGGGTAGAAAAATTATAAACGTATTTCTAAAGAAAGATGAAAAATCCTATTAATATTATAAATGCGAAAGTTCTTCTTCTTCTTAGCGTTTCGATGGTAAACACTAAATTGTTGCGGCCCAGAAATTAGACGCCCTAATCGCGTTGTCGGTGGCAGCCATTAGGTCCTCCTGCGTGCATTTGTTTGGACACACAGGGCATGTAGTCAGTTTGCAACGCACCACAAAAACAGCTCAAATCTATGCCGTCAGAGATCCTCAACCTGGACATATTGTTTTTGCTCCGACCAACCTGTGTCCGAAGTCTATTTATGGACTTCCAAGTCGACCATGGTACTTTATGCCCCGGTGGAAGGCTCTCGACTGGTGGCACAAATGGGTTTGGCAGAGAGTCTCCTTCACTCCAAAGGTTGGACCTCGTTTTTGATGGCTCCATGGTCAAAGGCAGAATACACTTGGTGAAGAATTTCCGGTTGCTTCCACCGCCATAGAGCGATGGAGCTTAAGAGGTTCTTATTACTACCTTTCTCCATTACTTACTAGCTTTGGCCCTTCTTCCAGGTCAGTTGGAAGCGGCATGGCCAGATATATATATATATATATATATATATATATATATATATATATATATATATATATATATATATATATATATATATATATATATATATATATATATATATATATATATATATATATATATAACTCTTTGACTGACAGACAACGCACAGCCGAAACTAGGCGTAGAAAGCTGAAATTTGGTGTGTAGGTTCCTAGGACAGTGTAAGGAAGCACTAAGAAGGGATTTCCTGAAATTTCCACGGGAAATGGATTTTTACTCACATACCAAGTTGTGGGCAAAAGCTAGATGAATATAATTCTATGTAATTTGCTGGTTTACGCAAAACATGGCCGTACCAGAGAAGGTACATGACGTGTCTGCTATGCTACGGACGTGAATGCTTATATCCCAGTCGGTCAATCAGTCCGACTGTATCTAATTTTATACCTATAGATTAGCTATTGTTTGGTCATAGTAGGTATATTTTACTAAATTCTTAATAAACATCTCAAACTAAAGATTAATCAACCAAATGAAATGGCTAACAAAAATAACATTACCAAACAGATAAAAAGGTTAATTAAACACGTATACTTACATGTTGTACACTGTATTTTATATTGCTAATTATGAAGATTTTAAAGTATCTGAATAATTAGTTTTGTGTATTTAATTTGCAACATAAATTAGATTATAATGATCCGAGGCAGCGTATGGCTTTAGGTTTTTAGTATCTATTCTAATTATTTAAAAAAACATAATATTAACTTAGTTGGCAATAAATTTAATATGCAAAAATCATTATACCGACATGCTAAAGTAAATATTGTAATGCACATGGCTTGCATTGTGTAATTCCTGCACTTTAGTAGGATCTATCCGCAGACAGAAAATAATACGGACATCGTCATTCTTTCGTTTCACTTATAGAGAAACAGAAACACGTATTGACGACCTCCTCGATGGCGCAGTGGTAAAGTTCTTGCCACTCAACCGAGAGGTCCCGGGTTCGATCCCCGGTCGGGTCTTGATGGAAAATGTTCTTTTTCGTGGATGTTTATCTATATATATATATGTATTTGTTATAAAATATAGTATCGTTGAGTTAGTATCCCATAACACAAGTCTCGATTTACTTTGGGGCTAGCTCAATCTGATTTGTCCTAATGTATTTATTTATTTATTTACGTATTAGAAATATATAAAAAGGGTAGAGCTAACGATTGTGCGACTACTTGTCACGTTTACGTTGATGATCGTAAAAGTCATGTCAGATGCCTTTAGGCAACCTGAATGAAATTTGATATCAGTGTTTGCGCATAAACACCCTCAAAAAGATGAAACACTATTGTTTAATATTTTTTAATAAACCAATCTATAATTCAATAATTTAGCTCTATAGTTTTAAATTTCGTTACTCTACGTGTGTCCGGTTTTACTACACTCATATAATATAATTTGAATATTTCAATTGATTAATCAGTCCACATTTATTCACATGAGATGGCATTCATTCAATCTTTTTGTAAATAGGCAAGCCGAGAATTTTTAAAATATTGTTTCTTCTCTCTCTAAGGTAATACTATTTTTGTTCTAGACACAATAGCGCATAATGGTCGTGGGGACTAAGATGACGCTGCAGCAGGTGCCGAGTAAGGGAAAGATCTCCATCATCAAGATACAGAACTTAGCTGTGCACAAGCGAAGTGAGAAAACCATTTTAATTATTCACAGTACATCGCGTCTAGGTGAAACACACAACGAGTTTTAGCATTCTACTTTTTTAAATCAATTAGATTAAGAACTAATTAAGACGTTCGACTGTGAACCGAAAGGTCTCAATTTCGAATACTATTTGTGACACGTGAGTTTGTACTTTAATACCAATCTAACCCATGTATAGTTTTCATTCGACACTTGCTTCCGATGAAGGAAAACTTCGTAAAACCAGCACAGTAGTAGGTAATGTTGTATGTGAAATGGAGAAGGCAATGGCAAAAGAAGAAAATCGTTGTATATGTTTCATTCAGTTAAGAACAGCTACGGAAGATTTATATATCATGGATGATGATAGATTGATGATAATGTTTCTCATTCACAGATTCTGTAATCAGAGTACTGTATGGAGTGTTCATGATACTTGTCTCAATTCTGATGATCAGCACAAATCCGCTGGAGTATTTTACACGAAAGGTAAACTAATATATATTTTTTCTGTTTCTAATAACTTTATTGGTCAAAAAAGAATTAATTACATATAAATTATAACACAAGAAGTATATACATTTATAATAAAAAGGATATATCGCGGGGATTTTTTTCTAAAATTATTTTTTTACAAGGTTTTTTATGTTAGTGTTGGTCAAATCTTGAAAACCAAATTTGAATAAGAAACGGTGTTGTGAGTTTCAATGACAGCTGCAGCTTGATATTGTATAGTTTGACCTGGTGGACCCAGCTCTAGGATATCTCCAAAAGTCACTTTATAAACTTGAATAAAAATTTAAATTATTCATGAGGAATGAACGTCGGGTGATAACGTAACTATCCTACTTCTACAATGGATTTGTGTTATCCCACCCCACTAATATTATAAAGGCGAAAGTTTGTGTGTATGTTTGATACTTCAATTTCTGTTATTGGTATTGACGTAGCTGATACCTTGAATAAGACATAGGGTAATTTTTATCCTGAAAGTACGCGATTCCCGCGGGATTTGGTCAAAAGTCTGATCTTCAATTGAAAAGAAAGTGAATGGCGCTTTATAAAGTAAATGTCACAATACTGTGCATAACAATGTAGTTTTGTAAATAGTTGCGCGAGTAACACCGCGTGGCGCAGCTAGTAATTGTAATAAATCAAGTAAATAATTGATTGAATATTAGTTACAGTGAGTATAACATAGCGATTATGAATGAAATCATTGTAAACAGTTCATTGACACATTTATCATTCATATATAAAATGGCTATCACTTTTGTTTTGGTATGACCTGGATCTAAATCAATGAATATATGTACTTATTTGTTTGACACGACTTTTGATTCTAAATTAATAAAGTTTTAAATACAATTTAAATGTTTTATTATAGAAAAATTTTCTACTTGACGCTTAATCTTAACCGCTATTCTTTTCTAACATTACACCTCTCTCTGTCTCAAAATCTCACACATCAAAAATCTTTGGCTTAAAATAGATAATAAAAACAATTATCCTCTTTATTACTAATTAATATTCAACATTGACGAAACGAATCACATCTTTTTCAGCAAATCAAAGTGTGCTTTATCTTTTTTTTTAATAAGATGGTTATTTTTTGATAATTTAGAATGGGTTGCACCACTCAACGTTGGACCTGCGCAGAAAAACGCAAAGCACCTATGCCATTTAGTGTAAACGTCAGCGATACGCGGGTCAAAATCAACGTCAAACTTAACTGGTGCAACTCAACATTAGTTGTTCCACCGCTTTGCCTACCAGATGGCTAAACAAGCACTTTAAGGACAGCAGTTGGCTTAAATTTGCTGCAATGATGATATCATATGTCACGTGTTGAAGGATCTGTCTCCTCCCACGTGGTTCAACAATAGTTCCTCAACGTGACCCTGCATCACCTAAGATTTTATTAAAACCACATCATTTTAATTATCAAGCATTATCACAATCATTTCCCGTTGTAAGTACTCATTATTGGTATAAAAAGGTTAAGTTCAGGGGTATATGGTAATTGTATACTTAATGAGGATAGTAATAAGTTGCGTTTTTGTTTGCGCTTACAAGCGTGGTAGTACACGTGATGGCTTTTGGTTCTTCACTTGACATCACAGTTTATCATATCCAATTCCATCCATAATAGTTTTTTGTGATGCGCGAACAAACATACAGACAAACAGTCTAAAAATTGTTTTGGCTTCTCTTCTTCATAGTCGTATTCCTCATGGCTGAGGGTCGTAGTTATTACGTGGAATGAAACACACACAACAACTTTCTTGGCATTATTAATGGAGTGGTTTGCCATTGCCTTCTCCATTTCATACACAAGTTAATAAGAATCAACCAGTGTGCAGGTTTCCTCACAATGTTTTCCTTCACCGGAAGCAAGTGGTGGTCGATGAAAACTACTATACATGAGTCAGATTGGTATGCAAACTCATGTGGCACGAGTAGGATTCGAAACTGGGACCTTTCGATCCACAGGCGGGCGTCTTAACCAATACAAAATCAAAATCAAATAATTTATTCAGAAATTAGGCCTTCACAGGCACTTTTTCACGTCATATTCTAAATTAAATGATGTTTACCAAAGCTACAAACTACTAGCATTTCGGAACGACCACTGCTGAGAACAAATGCCGAAAGAAACTAATTCAAACAGTGTTGGTCCCTATTATGCCAGAAGGGCTTACCATTTTTTAAATATAAATGTATGTATATTTTTTTATCAGTAATATAACAATGTAAGTACACAATAAAGTACATGGTCAAAAGATATACTGAAACATATTATGATTGTGATCAAGTGCTGATGAAAGGAATATCACTTGATCACATTCATAATATGTTTCAGCACACCTTTTGACCATGTACTTGTTGTTTGGTATAATTAACCAAACAAAAAAAAACGTGTCAGCCATCGCGAAGCTCAACCACAATAGAGGGAACCTCCCGACCCGATCCACGACGCCGCCACCGGTTTGACCATTTGAGTGTGCATGACATACTCGATCTCCATAATCTAACATAATAGATACCTATGTTACTTTCAGACACTTGTCAAAATATATGCAATAAACATGTCAAGAAAATATATAACCACCACCGCTTCTACTAGTAGTTCTTCTACTACTGGCTTCTACTAGTACCATAATTATTTTTCTTAAAAATCCCCTCTATACAGACATAACTCATAATTCTATTATATGTAGAGATCTTACCTCGATACCTGCCATAAACTATGACACATCTTTAGTATTCATGAACTTAGAATTAAAATAATAGGAATTTTAAAGCTTGGACCGTGACATGTCCATAAAGTTACGCGTAAATGACATGGAAACAATTGGCTAGAAGACAAACCATAAAAACTACTTAATTATAGACTAAAATAAATTAATCTGGATAAAGATTTAAGTGTATATTTTTGGACTGCACCATATTTCGTATATACTTTACAGTTATCAGCTTGGAGAGAAATATTTATTTATGGTACTTTTCATGATAGGACTAATTATGGAAAATTTACGCATATAAAGTCGCGGGAAAAAAATAGTTTAATATAAGTAATTATATATTCGGTAACTGATAATACGTATCCTTATTGATATTATGTGTTGTTGTTGTTCATTCTCTAGTCTCTACAACCAAAAACTATACATATTATACTAAATTTTATCCCTCCGGCCACGTGGACCGCTTTCCTTTGTGGACGGATCGGATAACACGGTGCTTTTTTCCCCGTTGGTTCGATTAATCGGACTGCAAGGAGAGATTGGGAAATCGGACGACGTGAAATTTATAGCGTAGAATAATGATTTTATTTAATATCAGGAACGCTGGTTACGTATATAATGTTACGGTAAGTAAATTGTACTTGCAGTTTAATGCGATACATAAATACCAGTTAACGGCGAGCATAACATTTGCCAACAATATGATTCGCTGCCGTAGAAAAAAGTAGAAGATACTACAGATGAAGATACGGTTGATCACAAAATATGTATACAAAATGAAAAGTTATGAATTAGAATAATGAATTTTATGGAACATTTTCAATGACTAAAAGAAATGAAAATCAAATCTAAGAATGTTTATCTGAAAGTAAATGAAGTGTACTTATAAAATTTGTAGGAGATTACAGTTAATGTTTATAATCTTCATCAAAATGTTTCAGTATTTTACGTTTTACGTTTGTTGCCGTCATTAACAATGTCAATTTCAGGAATGTTATTGTTTATTTCGTTATCATAGCTACGAATACGTAGCTGTGATAAAGTGATAAACACTTTCGCTTTGTATATGAATTTACACGTTTTTTACTAAGTATAAAAAAGAGGAAGTGTCAGTAAGTTTAAGTTTAGGGTAGCAATCCAATTTCTAAAATTATTTTACCATTCTAAAGCTCCATTATTCCTGTGACATAGAATACTTCCTATCTCACAGGAGCGAAACCTTGGGACTAAGCTAGTAGAAAAAAAAAACAAATTGATTAATGAACAACAAAATCCATGGTCACAACCAGTGCAATACTAATTTTAACAAGTTTCGAAGAAAGAGCGAGGTTACAAACAAACTCGCACGTCTACAAGGTTTTAAAACATTTTATTGGTCTAGGTCAAGATTATAGTGTGATTTGCGTGGAAACTACCTGCTTACTTATATAAAAAATTGGTCCTAGGTAGATGAATATAAAAATAATATCTTTATCATAATTATCACTGATTGTGACAGTTGCGCAGCGGTGATAAATTATCACTTACCATCTGATCATCATCAGCCTACCCTTATCCCACTTCATGTGGGGTCGGTACAGCATGTCACGTTATTAGAAGAAGGATTACAATTTTCCTGTTATAGATGTTACCTACAGACTTCCTCTCATATCTTAATAAAACGCTGCATCTAAACACATAGACAATTGGGCGTCGGAAAATGAAATTTGTTAAGTAGTTTCCTTGGCTCGGCGAGCATTATATGTGTTTTATGAATCTAGGAAAAATGTGTTTTTTTTTTTAATTCCCACAACAGAAGGAGTTTAAGTCAAACAGCTGAACCGATTTTGATCTAGTTTTTTTTTTATTTGAAAGAGAATTTAATCGATAGCGTTTTTAGGTATGGTTGGAAAATGTGTCTTAAGCCATTTAGAAAATGTCAAGTCGAATCAAATCAAATCAAATCAAATCAAATCAAATCATTTATTCAGAAATTAGGCCTTCACAGGCACTTTTTCACGTCATAATCTAAATTAAATGATACTAAGCTACAAACTACTAGCATTTCGGAACGACCACTGCTGAGAAGAAATGCCGAAAGAAACTCATTCAAACAGTGTTGGTCCCTATTATGCCAGAAGGGCTTACCATTTTTTATATATAAATTTATGTATAATTTTTTTGTTATAATTTTTTATCAGTAATATAACATTAAGTACATAATAAAGATCGAGGATAGAACGATGTCAACAACTTCGAAGTCGGAGAATTCCAAAATTTTTAGTTAATTTTTCTTTTACGCGACTATGTACTCAGTTATTAAATAAAGCTAGTATTTTGTGTGATCGTTAACCTTGCCTAAATCACCTTCGTAGAACTTATTATGCGTCTTGTGCGTCTCGTCAACTCAGGTGAATGTTTAGTCCAGCCATTTGACGCTAGCTTTTGTAATATTCTATGTTTTTTTAGTATGGAACAATGGATGCAAGTCCTAGTACAGTTCAACTGCAACTCTTCGTCTAAACTATCGGCGAAATTAGACTAATGCCGACGTGAATCACATACAGTGACACACACAGTACATTGTCACATACAGTACATTGTGTAATTTGTTTATTTTTTAACGACCTCGGTGGCGCAGTGGTAAAGTGCTTGCCTCTGAACCGAGAGGTCCCGGGTTCGATCCCCGGTCGGATCATGATGGAAAATGATCTTTTTCTGATTGGCCCGGGTCTTGGATGTTTATCTATATCTGTATTTGTTATAAAATATAGTATCGTTGAGTTAGTATCCCATAACACAAGTCTCGAACTAACTTTGGGGCTAGCTCAATCTGTGTGATTTGTCCTAATATATTTATTTATTTATTTATTCGTATGTGAGATTTTTTCACTACATAGGAAACCCAGCAGTGTATATGTCTGTCAAATTTGCCGATTGTGTAATAGCCGCCATTACAAACATACAATCAAACAAAAACCACATAGGCCTGTTTCACAACTTTCTGATAACATAATTTGAATCATATAAATAAACTATCTGCTAGATATATCGAACTGAAGTGATTGGCCAGTTAGCTCTATCGAACATTTGTGAAATATATTTTTGAACGTCATCTGTACGCTATGTTACATAAACACTATCAGACACTTTATCAGGGGTGGTGTGAGCAGTGAGTGGTGACTGGTGAGTAATCGAATATTTTTGTCCTCAGTTCCTGGAAGTGACAGAAGGGTCATTCGTGTTCCGTATGTGGGAATCGCCCACTTATCAGTTGTACTCGGAGGTCTGGGTGTACAATTATACCAACGTGGCTCAGTTCCTCAGCGGGGTGGACAAGACCTTGAAACTGGAGGAGATTGGGCCTTTTAGGTTTCAGTGAGTACCTTTTATTCTACACTAGCTTTAGCCCGCGGCTTCTCGTCCCATGTTTATTTCGTAGGTCCGCTCATGACTTATTATCTATATTATTATTATAAAGAGGTAAGCGTTTGTGAGTTTGTATGTTTGAGGCGGATAGGTAATCTTTGAAACTACTGAACCGATTTCAAAAAATATTTCACCATTAGAAAGGTACGTTATCCAAGATTGCTATATACTATAATTTATCTCAAAATTCCCACGGGAGCGAAGCCTCGGGCAACATTCTAGTTGTCAATATTTCGAGTTCTAAGCAACGTATCGCGATGAAACCTATATCAGATTTTAAGTTAGACCATCTGTTATACAACTGTGAACACCGCATCCAATTCCATCCAGTAGTTTTGTGTGATGAGCGAACAAACAGACAGACATACAGATAGACAGACAAAAATAAAAAAAATGTTATAAAGAGAAAACAGACATTACGCTTCGGCGTAAAAAGCCCGTTTTGCAAGATTTTTATTTAACTTACAATACGACTATAAGTAGGTACTCATTTTATCAGTCAGTCACACGACTTACCTTTAAAAAAGTACAATATATTTCCTACAAAGATTAAACAAAAATTTGTTTGTTTTTATATCAATTTTCACGTGTCGTTTATATGTAAGCGTACATTTAGCAATTGGTTTGTGATAAACATGCTGATAAGATTTTTTTTTGTTGTTGGAAAAATTCTCGGAAGCGGTGGTGGTGTAATGGTTAAGACGCCCCCGCCTGTGGATCGAAAGGTCCCAGGTTCGAATCCTACTTGTGCCACATGAGTTTGTATACCAATCTGACTCATGTATAGTAGTTTTCGTTTCGACCGGTTGTTTCGACCACCACTTGCTTCCGGTGAACATCGAGAGGAAACCTGCACACCGGTCGATTATTAACTTGTATGTGAAATGGAGAAGGCAATGGCAAACCACTCCATTACTAAAGCCAAGAAAGTTGTTGTGTGTGTTTAATTCCACGTAATGACCACGACCCTCAGCCGTGAGGAATACGACTATGAAGAAGAAATTGGTTTGTGATAAACGCTGATATTTTTTTTGTTGTTGGAAAAATCTACATTTTATCCATGACGTAATATTTATATTATAACTTAAAAATTCCAGACAGACAATGAGCTAGGTATAACCTATATTACCTTCATCATCATATCGTCCCTTTTCTACCCACTCCTGTAGCATAAAGACCTCTCTGTTTTACGCCAACCTTCTTTCCCCTGTGCTAATCTTCGCTACGTATATCTTCCTTCCACTATACACCTTCACTGCTTCTGACCTTCCGACACTTCTCTCTATGCCTACTGCCAGGTGCCCTGCCCAGTTCCACCCGGTCACTAGTACCATCGTCACATTTTACCAATTCTTACATTTCTTACCAAAAACTAAAAAAGTGACACTAGCAATTATGCTTCACTAGGTACGTAATTGATTTTATAATTAATTATTGAAATTTAAGTTTTCTATTGGACACTAATGCTACGATTTATTAACTAGAAAACGGTGGCTATCAGAATTATGTCACATTGTGACATACATTTTGTTTTTTTTATTTCTTTATTTATGTTACAATAATTTATATGAAAAATACAAGCACTATCAACAAAAACCTATACAGGTTTATACGTGGTAAGGCGAGTCACTACTCATTACAAATTTAAGTACTCAGTTAATATGTAGTTCTTAAGCATTAATTTACATTTGGTTATACTGGTTTCCAAATTAATTATTTGCTCACAAATATTGTTAGGGTATTCATTCAATATAGATGGCAGAAAATACTCCCACATTATTTTACCGTGGACATTGTTAACTGAAGGTAGGGTATATCTAGATAGGTATGTTAAGTTGCGTAAACCCGAGCTTCACACACAATTTCCATTTTAACTTTATCATATATATTTATAACTTTACAATGCCTAAATAAGTCCGCATCATTAAGTTTGTATTTATTTTTAATTTTTTTTTGGGTGATTGTCTTAAGTAATCTTAATTGTAATTTATAAATATTTTCAATATGTGTCTTGTATGTTCTGCCATAACTACTTGTACTCGTATCATAGTTAATAATACTATCAGCAAAAGACATTCGCAAGGTATGATATGGGAAATATAATGGAAAATCACAATACTATGTATATAAAAGAATTTTCTTAATAGTGTGGCATACCACTGAACGGATTGAGTTATCGTACATATAGTCATACATTCGTCATAGCTGCCCATGTGTTCTCAGACATGGCATTGCACAGCCAAATGTGGCGACATTGGACTTGGTGAAAACCATTTTATTTTCCAATATGGGTATCAAATTAAAGGGTATCGTAAAAACGCAAGGAATCTAAACAGGCATTTTTTTTTCTATTTATAAAAATGTGATGGTTATGCTAGTGATTTAGCACTCTTAAGCTTCATGCCCGTGTCTCCAACATCCCTTAGTCCTTCTCTATTCATTAATTAATATTTTTTTCTTCAACAGGGAGACCCGTACGAACCACAACATGAGTATAGACACCAAGAATGGCACAATGTTTATGAGGCCGAACATCACACTGAAGTTTCTGAGAGAAGAGTCAGTGGCCGATATCAGAGATGTGCACGTTTACGTGCCGAATTTGGCTTTACTCGTAAGTACTTACAATATAATTAAATAACGTTTTTTTTCTTTTGTTGTTCGCGTGTCATCATTACATGGTATAAAACAGTAAAGTAGCTTCTCTCTGTCTGTTTCTAAAATTTCTACTTACTACGCAACAGCTATTGATTCAGTTTTTACTGTTATTTAGACCGTCTATTCATTGATCCTGTGCAAAGGACCAGGTCGCTATAACAACTTTCTTGGCATTAGTAATGAAGTGGTTTGCCATTGCCTTCTCCATCACACACAAGTTAATATAATCAACCAATGCGCAGGATTCCTCTTGATGTTTTCCTTCACCGGAAGCAAGTGGTGGACGATGAAAACTACTATACAGATCAGTCAGATTGGTATACAAAACTCATGTGGCACGAGTAGGATTCGAACCTGGGACCTTTCGGTACAGGCGGGCTGGTCTTAATCATTACACCACCACCGCTTCACATTCATCTCAGCGTTTCATTTGCTACACGACACGAAACCAAAATAACTTAGTCTAGCGGCTATGCTTCGTACATCACTTGTTTTGTTAGTTACACATAAACTTTACTCGGCCCACCACTTTTTAAATTAATTCTCTGTATCAATTATTTTCTTTTTCAACTGTTTTTCATCTTTAACTAGCATGTGTCCCGGCTTCGTTCGGGTACATAATATTATTATTCTTAAAAAACTTCGTCAGAAATGTTGTCCAGCAGTGAAAACCACATGAAAATCCATGCGGTAGATATCGATCCATCGCGATCAGATAGATAGACATACGCGGCAATGGACTTTATTATAGGTATAATACTTTAGGACATGTTATGATTATTTTATAATTGGTGAAAAGCAAAATAAACGCGCTCGTTTCACTACTTTTTAAGTGAGTTGCTATGTGGTAAATATTCTTCTTCTTGACCTTATCTCACTCATGTGGTTCGGCACAGTATGTAAGTTCCTTCCATTTCGTTCTGTCATTTGCCATATCCATTGATACTCCTTTCTTGTTCATACTATCCTTGACACACTCCATCCATTTCTTGTTAGGTCTTCCTCTATTCCTGGAACCCTTTACTGCCATCTTTAATGCCCTTTGAGTGACGTGATTTTCATCTCTTCTTAAAATATGCCCGTACCAGACTAACCTATAACTTAATAATTTCTCATTAACTGGTGCTACTTTCATACTTCCCCTTACATACTCATTCCTATGTAGTAAATATTATTTATTTATTGAGAAATAGACAGGCAACTTCAACAGCTGATGTGCCTATATAAAGCAGCAGTCACATCACTGATAACAATTAGTAACTTTATATTAATTCAGATTTTATACAACAGTGACATATTGTTCACTTCTATGCACTTGTCAAGTCTATTTTTAAAAGAGTTTGTTGATGGTGCAGAAACCACTTCCTCTGGTAATCTATTCCAATTACGGACCACCCGGTTGCTGAGGATGGAGTTGCTATGTTATTAGGGGGATATTATGAGGAATTTTTTGAGTGTTTTGACTAAAATGTGTCATAATGTACTATTTGTTTGTTGAGCTGATTACCAATATCAAGAAAATGTTATCACACAAATATGCATATAGGTATATGCTTTAACCGATTTATCTTGCTCAACTGCGCAAAATTGTTTTTATTGTTTCTTATTATCTTAGTTACGTATGTACGCAATAGTAATTCTCAATAGGTGCGATTGATTAAATTATTATCAAGTAAAATCGTACTAAATTACAAACCCGAAAGTATATTGTGGATATACTGAGGATGTATATGTATATTTTCGACCTATTGCGAAATTTGGTACACGGGTACAATATAACCTAGAATAACAGATAGGGTACTTTTATACCGAAATTCCCACGGGAGCGAAGTCCCGGAGCGCAGCTAGTAGCTAGCTTAACAAGTTTAATTAGTTATATACCTAGTTTTTGAAATAGTTCATAGTTATTTGAATATTTCTTATTGTTATAAGTGTTTGTAATCATAGAATAATCTATTACTTAAATTTGCTTAAATTTCAATTTTTCTAAGACAATACAACTTTTTAACTCAGGTGACGCTACAGATGCTCGTAAATTAATTACTGCAACAGTGTCCATCATACCATACTTCACATTACCAGATGATCTGAACTAATTAACACTATCACTGTATTACGCAATTTTAGTGAAACCGAGAGCTACACGCGTTGACAAGTCGGAGAGCAATCAATTTATAACCTTTGATAATATTACGCTGACAATAATTTTAGGAGCACATCTAGTTATATCCATATGACGTAAGTGATGTACTTTAGTTTTGAAATAGCATACAATTGTTGGACTATATGGTCGCAATCTAAAATAATAATAAAAAAAATATCATCTTGACATGTCACACACACGTCTTGGCTGAATACTAAATACGTTTTTCACTCTCAACAAAATATAATAATCTTGTGCAATCTCGGCTGACGTTTTATTTCATCGATTGCTTTTCTAACAACAATCTCTATGTAAATAAATGGGTAATAATATTCTATCTATATCTATACATATAATAAAACTGTAAGTAGACTTTGTCTGTACGTAGAAGTTAAAGAAAAATAATTGTGTGGGGTCTTTATCTAACCCAATTAGTTTTTAAGATTACTAACACAACGGATTTATATTGTTCGAAAATCAAATATTTTTTTTTTTTATTTTTATGGCAGTAACATAAGCAAAAACATATTTTTTTTAGAATTTTTGTCTGTCTGCCTGTATATTTGTTCGACATCACAGCAATACTAGTGGATAAAATTTGATGCGGTTTCCACAGTTGAATAGCGGATGGTCTACCTTAAAATCTAGTATAGGTTTCACCGAGATACGTTGCTTAGAACCCGAGATAATGACAATATTAATTTATCAGCGGACGCATGAAATAAACGAAGCCGC
Source organism: Plodia interpunctella (assembly GCF_027563975.2). Classification (NCBI taxonomy): domain Eukaryota; kingdom Metazoa; phylum Arthropoda; class Insecta; order Lepidoptera; family Pyralidae; genus Plodia; species Plodia interpunctella. The sequence continues at coordinate 10,256,611 of NC_071302.1, read as the reverse complement.
GGGTAAAAGCTAGTATAATATATATTTCGAATTATCTTACGGCTTTTCACTTTGTCCGTGAAATAAGAAGAGGAAGTATTAAGTGCAATTCGATTAAATTTGATAAATGAGCAATCGCAGAAACTTTTCAATATTGTTTACTAGCTAACCCTAGACCGGCGTAGATTTCCACATGTACTGGTTTAAATTAATATTGATTGCCCAAAAATAAAACATCACACAAAACCACAATACAATACGGTAACTACAAAACATTTTTGATTCAATTTTTTATTAAAATTTGCTATAGTACAGAAATTAGATTATTCCACGTACGTATTTCGCTTACATCTCACATGTGTATAGCGTCCATGATTTTCAGTGCAAGTATTTATTTTTATTTAGAGCCATCAGGTGTCCCACTTCTGGGCAAAGGCCTCTCTCCATTGGGTCCATCTTCCACCATTTGGTCGCAATCATGTGTTGAAGTTACTCAGTTTTTGCTGATCTTTTCCAAGTCCAAAACAGTTAATATATGATCCTTAACTAATTTCAGGCAATCAGCACGTTGGTCGCCGACAAACTGGGCTACTTCGCTAATGCTGGCGCCTACCACTCCATCAACATGTTGGGTTCCAAGCTTTTCAGGAATTTGACAGTTGAGGAGCTGTTTTGGGGGTACGATGACCCCATGGTAACCATCGCTAGCGGCCTGTTGCCCGGTTGGATTGATTTCAAGAAGATTGGCGTTTTGGACAGAGTGAGTGACATGCGAAATCTCATGAATCTAACTTTGGGGAGAATTATTTCGATTTAGTTTATTCTTATTCGGATTTAAGAAGCGCATATGCTGCATAATTTGATTGACTTAAGATATAGATAAACGATTAGTAAAAATTATTTCGTTTATATAGACGATCTAGTAGTAGTGACTAGTATAAAAACAAGTCGCTTCCCGCTGTCTGAGTGTCCCTATGTATGCTTAGATCTTTAAAAGCACACAACGGATTTTGATGCTGGTTCTGATTTTTTAAATAAATAGAGTGATCGAAGAGGTAGGTTAGGTGTATAGTTTATTATGTTTTTGCCAGAGTGAAGCCGAAATGGTCCGCTAGTATTTAATACAAATTTGAATACATTTTTCGATTATTTAAGGTGCTTGTAGAATAAAGATACAAGAGTTTCAAAGTTTTATACCAAGATGCCTCGAAAATATCTTATGTTTATTATCAACTATATTAGAAAGGAAAATATTATTTCTCACGTTACAGTTCTATGCTCAAAGGGATGCAACAGCAGTTGTAGAAATTCGTAATTCAAGTTCAAGATTTTCATTACATTCATGGGATAACTCCGAAGGCTTAGTGGAACAGGGTTTTACAGACCTTAACACTAGGTAATTGTCATTTTTATCAACAATTGATCTCGATATTTCTCAATATTTTATGAACATGATAGACTATAACATTAATCGCTATAACGCTTCAAGATTGTTTAAAGTGTAAATATTAATGTTCCTTCCTTACATATTACAAAAAGAAGTTTGTCTGTATAAACGCGATAAACTCAAAAACTATTGGACGAGTTGTATGGTTTTCAACAAAAGATAGTGTGATTCCTTAATTTATTATGGTTTTACTTGAGCAACTTACTTACCGTAACGTTCCGCTAGTTTAAAAGAAATGTTTTGCGCTCTATACTCAAGAAATTTAGATATAATATACAATAAAATCCTTTAATTTCAGTACATTATGCAACCGCATAAAAGGCTCCTATGAGGGTCTGATGTTGCCCCCAAATATTCCAAAGCATCGGATTATCCCTATCTTCAGGAGGCAGGCCTGCAGAGTCTACCCCTTCGCTTTTAAAGAGGAAACTAATGAGAAATATGGATTTAATTATTACAGGTAAAAAATAAGAAAAGATTCCAAGCGATCTTTAAGGCTATATTTTATTTAGTTTCATGGTCAAATTTTATTAATAGAACTTCAAATCTTCAATGTGTTTTTTATTAGCCTCTTGCTGTGTATCATCGCTGGCCAAAGGCCTTCGCTTCCTTTTTTCACAAGTCTCTTTCGAGGGCAGCCTGTTGCCACCCCCGAAGGTAGCCATCAAAATCGTCGTCACCATCTTTTTCGCGGTCTCCGTCTGTGTGTACGTCCTTCTGGCACCCATAGAAGGGTAGCCTGTCGGGCCCTCTCCGGAGGCAAACATGTCCAGCCCAATCCCACTTTAGCTCTTGGCCGAGTTGGCGCAACTTTATAATTCGAGTTTCTTCTTCAGCTTTAAAATATGCATTAAATCGCAAAAATCTACTATGGATAAATTTAAAGAAGAGTTAATTCAAAATTATTATATTTGAGAAACTAAAATTGAATTCTTCTGATTCCAGATTTGCAATGGAGCAGTCGGCAATGAGTAACACATCAGCGTATGCGTGTAAATGTACAGTTAATTGTTTACCGAATGGTTTTGTGGACGTCAGCAAGTGTTATTATGGTAAGTGATTACCTATTATTATTTCAATTATTTATAAGCAAAGAAAACTAGTCCAGAGCTTTGACATGGACTGCCAATGAGGTGCCTCTCTCCAATCCATACTTACTTACTCTCATGCCATCCTACATGTACATTAAAATACATACATGAAATACATGTGTGACGCCACAGATAATGTTATCTTATAGCACCTCACAAATTTAGCCGAATCGACAAGAAGATTTATTATTATACCTCAAAACTAAGAAATTCCCTTTGTCCAATCGTAACTGTCTGTTTTGCTTTACTCGTGTTTGTATGTACCACTAATAAACAGTCATAATTTAAGATTATACATAAATAAATGATATTTTTTCAGGATTCCCTATAGCTTTGTCAAAGCCGCATTTTTTGGACACAGACCCGCACCAGCAAAGTTTCTACGAAGGCATGCATCCCGACCCCAAGTTACATTCGTCTATATTAGAGCTTGAACCGGTAATAAATAAATTTACAGTGCCTACCAAGTATTACTGACAGGATAGACAGAGCCAGGAGTTGCAAAGCTAGACTGTGTAGTGGAGTGATTGGCTGAATTGAAATTGAGTTGATTGGCTGCTAAAATTCATCTATGAGAAGAATTCTTATTTGTTTTCTATTAAGTTATTGGTTCTTCATCAAGTTCAAATTTTTCGTAATGTTGATCTTTTACACTATCAGTAAAAATTATCTCACGCTCAGGCGCATCTCTTGAATAGACAAAAACAAACCATTTTGGCGGAAATGTATAAGTTTGGACGTTAAACTATCAAAAGTTGTTTATAAAAACGTTGTAACACCGCAAAGGGTTATCGAAACGATATTGATAACGATATATTTTATATCATCTTCACTTTGTGTCAAATAAAATTTCATATTTTAATATATATTTTTTCTTATAGACCATAGGAGTACCAGTGTCTTTATCATCAAAGATACAAGTCAATGTAGCTGTGAGAACTTCTGTCGGGAACCCCATCACAAGACCTTTCAAGGACAAAATGGTTCCATTATTGTGGCTTTCACTGGTAATACATAATTACATTCATAGAAAACCCTTCTTCTTCGTTTCAATCGCAGATAACTTATATACATTTATAATAAACATTAAAATAATAATAATTTGATTTATTATCAATAGAAATTTTAAAAGTGATTTTTTTATTCTTGTTGAAAATGTTTATACCTATTATAATTTTTTACAGTATTGCAATGAACCACCACCAGAAGTAGTCAACCTTCTCAAATTGCGTTTTCTCGTTGCACCTCCGCTGTTTATCGCAATAGAAGTTCTACTGTCTATAGTTGGACTAATTCTTAGCGTCCAAGGTTGCTACAGAATTCTGAAGCCGAAGTATGAATTGATAGAAACCAATCCAGAAAAGGATAACCCAGAGAGAAAGAAGAGCACAGCACTAGTAAATATGGTAGACAACTCTGCATTTAAAGATAATGACGATTTAGCAAAAGAAGCGGTGTTACTACTATCAGTGGTTGATGATGATTCAGAATTAGTTTTTAGAAGAAATACGTGAACATTTGTGATGACTGAATTAAATGCCGGTGCCATTATTAAGATAAGTAAATGTAGTGGATTAAAAGGCGTGTGAATAACGGTTGCATAATATTTTGAACAAATTTGTTGATGAATCTGATCCTTTAAGAAAAAATATATGACGTAGTAGGTCTTTTTTCAATTATAGAGATATTACTGGTGCTCAAGCACTTGTTCATATTATGTAAATCTATTTAATGAGAATTAAATTTTTAAATTTTGGTTTTGTATATTCTTATTTTACGTTTTCAAATTCTTTAGAAATAAATAGAATTAACGTAAGAAATAATTATGCAAAATAGTACGTTTTCGTGTCTGTTTAATTTTGTAATTATAAAGGTATATACGAGTACAATGCTAATATGATTATCACACGTAAGTGTCATAAATTGAAGAATTATGTAATGATAATTCCTTATTTTGAGGTCGTTATCATGAATATTTCTTATCAAATTGACAAATATATATATAAGTAACTATTTATCTAGTACATTGATTTGATTATGTAATTCTACATACATTTGTCTTTAACTATTTTTATTTAATGTTTAGCTAAATCGTGACTATAGAAAAGAACCGTAGTAAAATATTTTTAAAACCGTTAAAATCTCATCACACAAGCGCGGAGAAACATTGTACATTATAATAATTTATTTACATTAAGTAGTTTAATTTTAAAAGGTTGACAAGTGTTGTAATTTGTTAATTTAATTTTAATACCTATAAGGTCTTGTAAATAAAAAGAAAAAAGAAATAAGATACATTAAATTATGTGATAAAGTTGTTTTTTTTTTATATAATGTTGTTTTTATGAATGAAAATATATGGTAAAATGGTCGTGACATTAAATGTAATATTATAAGAATCAACTGGATGACAAAATAAAAAAGGTTAGTATATATAATAAATAGTAAATAATATATATTATAACGTAATAACTATTTTTGATGGAAATGCCTCATTTATATACGCAGTAATAATTGTGAAATTTATTGGATTTTAGTGTATTTATTTCTTTACAGATTTATGAAAGTAATAACTTTATTTCTTGTTTTATTAATGAACGTCAGTGTTGTCCATTTTAATTTGTAAATAAAAGGGCTGGAAATATTGAAATAAATGAATTAATTTTGACAATTTAATTTATTGTTTTATTAAATACTTAAATTATGTACACAATATATATAAATAACATAAAGATATAAATAAAAAAAATAATTATTAAAACTAAGGATAAGTATTTACATGCAATTTAAATCACAGATCTTTGAGTGGTCGTGGATTGAAACTTAAAAAATGGTAATAAAATATATTCTAGTGCTTAAGAGCTCAGACGAGGATTTTTTTGATTTTTTCAATTTGACGTCCGTCTACAGATAACGCAGAAATTGTGTCAAAACATGTAGAAAACAACGGAGCACACGTACACGCTCTACAACGTCCTGCGTAATCACAGCGAACACGACTTTGCAATGTAGCATTTATATCGGTAAATACGTACTTGCCTTGAGTTTTGAGTGTAAAATTAAGTGAGCAATTTATTTTCCTGATAATATCAAGAAAATAAATTGCTCTATAATAAATAAAAATATTCGATTGCGCAAGTGTTTTGTTTATTTTGTTACAGGCGTCCAATTCCAAAATCTCAGAGTGAATTTCCAGCAAGAAATTGTATCTAATGTCAGATTTGAATCAGTTAAATTAATTAAATACGTAAATTTTTAGATTACTACATATGCCTATATGTTTACATAAAGGCAGACTAGATAATAATATTTATAAAATGGTAATTATTCATCTTTTACGGCTACCTTTTAAGTAAATACTCAAAGGGAATTACATTAAATTTTGAAATAAATACTAATTTCAATTTTTTTTAACAGCATTATCGGCACAAAATAAATTAGTGTAATTTGATAAGTAATATAGTTAAGTTCACAATTTACAAATTATCCAATCTCGATAAGGAGGTACATAGACAAATTGTCTTTAAAAATTGGTATATTTACAAATTTAACTCAATTAGATCTGAGTCGGGTGTGTTCTCGTATTAATAAGTTTAACACGTCTATTACTATAACATTACTGTAGCATTCATCAAATAGCATCTACTCATAGAGTCAACGAAGGATGCCTTTACACTCAGTGAGGTATGTCATAAATAAAAAATCTGGGTCACACAAAGAAACAGAACAATACTTAAAATAAAACCTTAAAAAAATACGTTGGTAACTTTCCTCACGAAAACTATTGCTAAATCTGGCCATGTTGTTTCGGTTCATGCCATGAACACCTCAATATGAAAAAGATAATTTTCAAAAAGGTTTCTTGGACCAACCTTCTCTGAAATTGGGTTCTTCAGGGTAAAATCCGTTTGTTATTCAAACTAATCTATGTGGCGTATATGTGTGCGTAGATCCAGGAGACGTAATGTGATATGTTTGTATACACGTCGGGTACTCCTCGCCTAGCGCAGCCTGATCCAAAGGAGGTCAATCCTCGGAGTTCCCAACGACCTCCAGATCGACACTGGAGAGGCCCGCCGCTGTCGCCCTGGAAGTTTTAAAATTTATTTTTACTCTAAAAGATTTGGCTACACAATTGAAGTAAAAATTGTGCATAGATTCTGAACAGAAACCCTGAAATCTTTATTCACCCACTACAATCTCTGATCATTCCAATAAAATATGTTTTTCTCTATAAATATTTTTCCTCTCCCTTTATAATGTACCTCGGAGGTCGTACGGTGTCTAGAAGGTGGCTAATTTTGCTCACTCATCAACCTCCACTTAACCTTTACAAATCAAGAGACATCTTTAGAAAAGTTATTGGTGGCAACTATCCATGTTTCTATTCTGTACTATATTTTATGCCAGATCGGCGATACAGATTAACTTTCGCTTTCGATCGCGATGCGATCTGTTTCATCACTTCCGTACTTTTTCGCTTGAGATCATTCAATACGGCCTAGGAGCAAATAAAGTTCAATTGGATGTTTATCGTTGTCTTCGAGACGACTAATTACAGTAAGTAGTTAATTAGACTAGACATTTCTAACAAACATAGTAATTACAGGATTTTGATATTATTGATTGGAATGTTATGTAAGATTCCAATGCATAGTCATTCTTTTAAATTTCGCACTGTTATGTTCTATTACATAAAAAGATCATACGCTTTGGTCGGAGTGTAACTCATATTAATCTGAAAACCATAATTTTCTGAAAACGAATTATTTTTACTTTACATGCATTATTCTCATTTTACTTTTTCAATTTAAAAAATAGCTATAAATATGTAAACTTACCACGCATGCACCAGTACTGCCATCAGTGCTTCCGGCACATAAATGGCCATCATTTAATGGCAATGTCAACGAATACCTATCTATACACAATTTTAATGGCAAAATTGGCACCTCAGCTTCTAACAACACATCAGTCAAAGTCCCATTAGTCTGTTCTCTTCCCCACCCAGTTGCATAACACTCATCTTTAAAGTCCAATCTGTTACTATCATCAATAAAAGGATCTATTTCTTCACCAAACATCAGCTTCTTATCACTTCTATCGTTAATGCTAGTTTTACGATTGTTATTCACTAGTCTATTTCTAATCAGCTTTATGACACTATCTAGTGTTGCACTAGCATACGTTATATCAGCATTTCTTCTTTCATTTTCTCCGCCTGGCTCTTCAACATTCTTTCTATCGCTTTGTCTATTCGAGTCGTTATCTACTCTTACGTTATATCTTAAATTCTTATGTTTCTTAGTTGTAAATCCACCAAACATGTTTTTAGTTAAATTATTGAGTTTTTCTAAATATTTGACAGCTGTATCTGGTTTTGGTTTCGGTGGCTTTTGTTTTTTTCTCACTGGTTCTTGTGTTGATTGAGGTCTTAAGTAGAACGAAGTACTCTTCTCTGTGTCGAAGTTTAGGATATGTGGCTCAAAAGGTGGCAGGCAAATTGTTCTTATGCGGCTGCCTGGACTGACATCTGCTGGCTTTGTCATCTTCATCAAGGCTGAAAGGATAATTTTAATTATGTTAATAAGTATCAATGAAGTTCTATTGATTGAATTTTTTATATCCTTTTGTCAATAAATTAATACTAGTTATAAATAACATAATTATCTATTTTAAATTGTGAGATATTTCGAGATTAATCTCTACCTTTGTAGTTACAAATTATTTATTATTATTGATACTGGCGTTATAACCGGGAATCGTGACTATTACACTTTTAAGTACAATAAATAGTTTTATTATAATAAAATCAGGTGTTCAAGCCTGTAATGTTCTGACCAAACAAGACGTAAGTTTATGAAAATATGCTTCCTGTAGCAAAAGATCTCCGGGTTAAAAAGGTCAATATTTAAAGCTTATTACCCACTAAACTTATGCCTAAAGTATTCTTAGTAAGTAGACCACTAATAAAACAGAATATGGTGTACAGTCAACCACTCGTCAAGCTACTCTGAAAGGATCTATGTGCGGTGAAAATAGAGGCGAATTTTTAACGAGTTTGAGTAGGTTCATGTGTTGACTGTACATATTTTACTGTTATTAAAATTAAAAAATCATGGTAGATTTCAGTGCTAATACTATTTATTATACTGATCATTTGCCTTGGGGATTCACATCCATCTATTTCTGTTGCTAAACGGTAGTGCTTGGCTTGCTTTATCCCGTTGGAGAATATGGGAGATGTGTAATTACAGGATATTGTAGTATGAGAATGGAAAGCCTTTGTTGACAGAGGTCAATACATTTCTTTCAACTATTTCTTTTCAGCAGTGTTAGCTTAGAAATATAGTTTTTGTATTTAAAACTTAACAACGTTGAACTATAACATGTATCGCGACACCATAAGGTCATCTTCTCCCTTTATATAGGTATAAATCAAACGCCGAACCAATATGGCTACAGCTAAATACCAATAACTCTTGAGAACAAACCTATATCATGTTGGTAGTTGTGGAACCGGTGATGGAGTACAATCCTCTCGATTGGGACATAGGATCCCTTCTGTTCAGCTCGGTCCCACTCGCCAAGCACCGCTGTCCATAACGCCGGCAGCGGAAGGTTGAACAGCTCACTGGAATTAATGAATATAAAGTCGGTATGTCAATAATTTAAGAAGAGATGGAAGACATGGAACACACTCAAAGGCAATTAGTAAGCTAGTATCATGGGTCCGATGGACACAAACATAGAAACTAAGTAGACAAACTACAATGAGAAACCAGAATCGCAGACGAAGGTCTGTGGTCACAAGTACAAATATATGCCCAGGACCTCCAGATAGCGGAAGGGCGTGGTGACCACTGCGCCACGGAAGTTGTCGTTATAAAGCTTGGAATCGGAGACCATGTTTTAAGAAAAACAAGAATACATTCTTTTTTTCTTTTCTTTTTATAACATCGTTTAATACGGCGGACGGATGGACGGCGAAAGTGGAATTAAAACGAAAGGATTTTTCTACTAATCAAACTTAAATGCAGATATAATAGATAACAAATTTGGTGATATTAATTGAGTTATTCATATTAAAATGTTACTTATGAATACAGTGCGCGGTCGTCAGCAGCCACAGCGGGTGCACCAGCACCCCGCCGCACCAGTGTCCGATCAGGCCGTAGTTTGGATGGAGCAGTTGCAAGGATACCTGGAATATTATCATTAATTTGTGACAACCCTACTTACATTCACTTGTATAAATATTGTTATATCTACTTGTTTGTGTTGTGTTTAATTTTTGGCAATAACAAATTGATATATTGAAAACAGACATTGAAAATTATACAGATATTAAAGATTATAATTGATACCTGCCACGGCCACGCGCCTCGCTTCGACTCTTTGCCTTTGATAATGCGCAGCTGGCTAGTTGATCGTTCCCGAGGCTGACGCGTATGACGTCGCAGAGGCACACCACATTCTGCAAATAATGATGGTAAAGACATAAAAATCTACACATACCCATGATGAAACTCTCTGTACGAAATGAATCAAAATGTGAACACGAATTTGATACCTAACTAAATAGGATTTTAATTCTAACACTGAAAACATTGCTCAAATTTAAGTTAAACCATACGTTTTACAAAATATAAGCACGAAAAACAACTAGGTACATAATGTGAAAAATATATCTGAGCACTCAATGTTTTGTTGCAACCAAAACTTCTCTTTTGATATTTATGTATCAATACTGCTTTATCATTGCCATGTAAATCACGTATTTCTCTATAATTACGTTGACAAAAATAATCGCATGCTATTCGATCATCAATATTATAATCAAACTTGTTATCATTGTCTTCGCTTCCAAACTGTCAGCTTCATACATCGGAACGGAGTGGAATCATGATAAGCAGTAATTATATGGCTATGCGGACATATTCCAATGTAAATGATCCGGGTGATTTTGTGTTGCATGCAATAATTGAATCAATTACATTAATTTATCGCCAGGATGTGGAGTTGTGGAGCCTCGGAATTCCGCCTGTGACGATTAAATTTGCCTGTTTAAAACTTTATTAACACGTGCGTGGATAAACGACATACTTAGCAGTTATATAGTTTTGTGCTCTTTTTGTACCTCATATATCTGGCTATCGATTATATCTAAATCTGTTCAATTTACTTAAATGCGTATAAGATTTACATCAAATTGAAGTTTATATATTATTAGAAAGAAAAAAAAAAAAACATTGTAAGAAACAATAATGGTAAGCCGATCTGGCATGATAGGGACCAACACTGTTCAAATGAGTTTCTTTCGGCATTTCTTCTCAGCAGTGGTCGTTCCGAAATGCCAGTAGTTTCTAGCTTGTGAGAAATAACTATAAATTTAAAGATTGACGAGAAAAAGTGCCTGTGAAGGTCTAATTTCTGAATAAATGATTTGAATTTGAATTTTGAATTTTGAATTTGAATTGAAGTGAACATGGACGCGAATATAGGAGGAATGAAGACTTATAAAGGACATCAAAAAATTGTGCACAAAATAGGAAAGTGAAGAAGAAATCTAAGTACTAATTTTTACTGCATACTCATTAGTATTTATCTTATCAACTCATAATATACTAATTTTGAAATTCATTGTTTTAAAAAAAATAATCGTTATAAAATATTTATATGTCATCATGGTAGAATCGAGGATAATAAAACGGGTTCCTGCGAAATTTCTATCGATGTAGACGTGAACAAACTCATCACAGTTGCCTTTTAATTGTTTTGGCCTCTTGCATTAAAATATATATAGTATAGATAGATAACTTTACTACTAATGTCCTAATTATGAAGTTTATCAAGAATCGCGTTGTTATACGAGTAATCATCTTCATATTATCGCGTTTCAGAAAACGAAGTTGGTCTAGGTCTATATAATGTAATGTCATCTAGATCTAGGGCCAGATTTTAAAACATTCGACACGACCTAGATTGAAAATACCAGGATGAAAAGATGGGTTTAAGAAAAGTATTAATAAAAGTATTAGTTAATTTTAAGTTAATTTTCCATATTATTTAGTTGATGGCGAATCGATTATATCGAAAAACCTCGTGCTAATCCCACAGCACGTCTGTGGCAAAAGTCCAGTAGTCCAATAGGACTTGGGCATTATAATATTTAATTATAAAAAAAAACCAACTCCATACAAGCAGCACCATAAATACTACTACTATACTAGGAATACATTTTCATGATAAGATTATTTTCCTTCTCTTCCTTTTTCTTTAAACTCGCACCACGATCGCGTAGAAGGTATTTTTGGTCGTAAATCTGCAACAACATTGAAAATTGGCGCTTTTTGCCTCCATTGGCAATGTTTGTGTACCCTAGTTATACCAGTAGCGCCATCTGCGGTGACCTTTGCATAATATAAAAAAGAAAAAAAAAGAGTGGAACATTCTAGTATCGGATTTCAAGATCCTGTTTGAGTTGTATTGAACCATCAAAGTCAGTATATATATCAATTCTATGTCCTCCACATTGTATACCGTTCTATTGATCAATTAAAAAGCTATGTTAATGGTCGGAACATACTTCGCGAAAGTCCGAGTCGAGTATTCAAATTATGTGTACTTTGGTTCGGTTTCGAAACTCCCACTCAAAAAAGTACCTCTGTTTTACTTCAATAAGTGGACACATTAAATAGTCTTTTCGCACTTTCGTTAATTTTAGTGTAACAGTGAGTTAGTAATGTTTGAAGTTAGACAAATTGTGTTATGTCATCTTGATTCTACTATCCTATTCTACGTGTATTCTATATAACACCATGTTTTGTTGTTATTTTACCTCGCAAAATATAAATAAATTATTGTATGGTTACCGGAAGAAACTGACTGATGTCGGTAAAATAAAAGGATGTGCAAATTGTAAATATTATTTATGATATATTTAACATTTCTATGTTTCAATCTGGACGATATACGTTACGGGAAACGGGATTGGATACGTTGCGGAAAACGGTACGGGACATAATGCGAAAAATGAGACAATACACATAGAAGAAAATGGAGGGGAAATCGTAGCGGGGAAATGGGAAATTGGACGAGAGATAATATGAATCTAATAAACTTTACCACTTTTTCAGAAAATGCGATAAAATGACTAAGATTTCACTTTGTTTAGAAGGGAAATTAACATAAGACTATGTTCAAGGTTTCACAATAAACGCCAAATTAGCCTTAAACATGAAAAATCTAAATTAAATTTTACTAGCAATTATAATTAAGTCTGTCCACGGCTTAGCAATTATATTGAATTGTTACAGCTCAATCAGTAACTGTCTAAGTCCAAACTACCGATGGTCACATCGTTAATATGTAACGTGGTAATGGTCATCGTACAAATCTGAATAATTTATCACATGTGCGACATATTGCATAACACCTTCCTGCTCTGTCGTAGTAAAATCGCACGCATTGCCTTACGTTCTGTTGCGAATGTTGCGATGCGAATATGTTTCGATCGAGTCACTATTTTTCAGGTGCATTAGAAGCGTTATGTATGTCAAATTAAAGTGAAAAAGAGAGTTGTAAACGTATATATTATTTAGGCTAAGGTTATCATGTACGAATAATAACGTAACGACAACGAATGAGTTAAATTGTATAATATCTATCATAAATAAACACCATGACATCTCAAATAAACAAATCGTTTCCTACTTTTTATGATGTAACAGTTACATCACACAAGTCTCATTGCTTACAACTTATAATCTAAATCCACACTAATATTATAAATGCGAAAGTAACTCTGTCTTTCTGTCTGTCTGTCTGTCTGTTACCTTTTCACGCCTAAACCACCCAACCGATTTTGCTGAAATTTGGTATGTAGATAGTTTGCATTCATGAGAAGGACATAGGCATATTATTTTTTGGAAATTCAACCCCTAAAAGGGTTAAAAGGGGTGGCAAAGTTTGTATGAGAAAAATATTTTTATTGCACATTTTTGCATGAAAATTTGAATTAATGCTTTTTAGTACAAATGATGAAACACGTATTTCAGGGTTTTTCGAAATTCACCCCCATTAAAGGGGGTGGCTAAGTTTGTATGGGAAATTTAATTCTATTTAAATATTTTGCGTGACACTAAAATAATGCTCTGCAATACAAATTATGAGATACATATCTAAGCGTTTTTATGAAAATCAACACCTATGGGGGTTAACGGGGGTGGCTTAATTTGCGTAGGAAAAATATTTAACAGTAATTTTTACCATAATATTAAGTCCATAACATCTAGGTCTCATCACTAACTACTCTTACACGAACGTGCAGACACGTGAGGGCAGACGTCGTTGTCGCACGTTTGGAAAATATTAAAATTTCGACATGTGGACTGTCGAATCCTCAGCAATTGTGGGACAAGTACAGAAATGATATGTCAGACGATATATTATATAGATTGCAAGAAAATAATCCTAATGTCACATACATTGATTCTATTTATGACGAAGCCCTAACAAAGATTGAAGACCAAGTGATAACTATTACTGGTAAAGATTTATCAGATTTTGGGATGAGTAGACCACGTAGGACAGGGCAAGTTTGTAGTGATGTGTTACGCGAACTAAATTATGACCATGCTTTTTTACAACAGCAAATAACGGAGTCCGTTCCACGTTTGAACCCAGAACAAAGAAATGTCTTTAATAGTGTGGTGCAAAAAATCGAAAACGGCGTAGGTGGTTTGTTTTTTCTTGATGCTCCTGGAGGCACTGGCAAAACATTTCTTTTAAATCTCCTTCTTGCTCAAATCCGAAAAGATAAGGGAGTTGCTGTTGCAGTAGCGTCCTCTGGCATTGCCGCCACACTGCTCAGTGGTGGCCGGACAGCACATTCAGTACTCAAGCTTCCTTTAAACTTAGCTCATGAAGAAATGCCAGTTTGCAATATAAGTAAAAATAGTGAGCGCGGAAGAATGTTGCAGCAATGTAAGTTGTTGGTTTGGGATGAATGTACTATGTCTCACAAGAGAGCAGTCGAAGCATTAAACCGAACAATGCAAGACATAAAAAGCAACAGAAGTATTATGGGAGGGATGGTTGTTCTTTTGGCTGGTGATTTCAGACAGATTCTACCCGTGATAACTAGAGGTACACCGGCAGATGAAATAAACGCATGTTTGAAGGCCTCTACGCTATGGGCGCATGTGCAAAAATTTAGTCTGACTACAAATATGAGAGTACAACTGCACAACGATTCACAATCGGGGCTGTATGCGGCCACTCTCCTGAAAATTGGTGAAGATCGTATGGCCACAGACATTAACGGTATGATCACACTAAATCACGAATTCTGTATATATTGTTGGCAGCACTGACGATCTAAAAAACAACGTATATCCTGATCTGCGGACTAATATGGGAGACCAAGAATGGTTGTGTGAAAGGGCAATTTTAGCACCAACGAACGAAATTGCTGGACAGATTAATGAAAATATTATGTCAGAAGTGGAAGGTGACGTCGTGGAATATCTCTCTGTAGATAATGTAATGGATACAGAACACGTAACATCAGTTCAACCCTGTCGAGTTTCTTAACTCTCTAGAATTATCAGGCGTGCCTTCCCATAACCTGAGGTTGAAAGTTGGTGTCCCCGTTCTATTAATGCGTAATCTTGATGCACCTCGGCTATGCAACGGTACTCGATTGCAAATTACGCACTTGGGGAAAAACATCGTTAAAGGAACAATTATGACCGGAACGGCAAAAGGAGAAAATGTTCTGATTCCACGTATTCCCATTATTCCAACAGACTTGCCGTTCCAGTTTAAAAGAGTGCAGTTCCCTTTAAAACCCGCCTTTGCAATGACTATAAATAAAAGTCAAGGGCAGACACTGAAGGTAGCAGGTGTACACTTAGAGAAAAACTGCTTTTCCCATGGGCAATTGTATGTGGCGTGTTCCCGTGTATCTAGCCCCCAAAACCTGTACATATTGTCAAAAGACGGTAAAACAAAAAACGTAGTCTATAGAAACGTATTGTAATAAAATATCGCGTCTATAAACATATATTCCTACAATATACACGTCCTTAGTAAAAAATGACGCGGACGAAGTCGCGGGTAACAGCTAGTATTATAATAATGCGTCCAATAGTCAATTTAAGAATAATGACCATACGGAATATGGTTGTGTAATTTATGTCAGGGCGTGAATGCACTATACCCTATTCATCTTGGACTGAGACAAAAGGTAAACAAACCTTGAACAAAAAATCATTATTTATCGTTATTCCTTTCTTAATTTTGTTCTTACTTTCTGTTAATGTTAAATTTTTTGTTGTTGTTGTTTTATGGAGTTATGTCGCTTACTTAAATGATTGACTTTTGTTAATTTCTCGTTTCTTTTTTGTTTACCTTTTGTCTCAGTCCAAGATGAATAGGGTATAGTAAGTTACAGTGGATACATAAGTTGAGCTATAATTTTAATTTGAAACCGATTTTTCAACGGAATAAACCGTTTCAGACAGTTTAGAAACAAATTGTTCCGAACTAGTTTTTTTTAAACAAACCTATTGATTCTCGTTCGATGTTTTCCCGGTTATTCCACAGCCATAAAGAGTTGGAGTTCTGGATCCACTACTAAGGTTAACTTTTGGTTCTCCATCATACATAAATCATACATAAAATGTAGACTACGAACGTATTGAACTCACCATAAGTTTGTAGGTATTTAATAAAATATTACAAGTACTAAAAACCTCAGATTTGCCACCGATACCATAGACCCCGCGTGCTGTATAATTATAAGTAAGTAATTCATAAAAATACTATTACTCAGAGTAAGTGAGTGGGGGATCCCATAACTGTTATAAAAAACAAAAACAATATTTAGAAGATAAATTAACACATAAATTTGTGCAGGTATAGCACAAATTTTATCATAGTAGTGGGTGTAAAGCTTTAGACACATGCATGCGAAGTGCAAATAGCAAGTCACCATTGTATAATATTTGATAATATATTTTGCTTGATTTTTATTAGATTGTGTTGTGTAATATTTGGAAAAGATCAAAATAATAATAAGCATGGGTTTTATGACCGCATTTTATTGTTGTCTTTTTTATTGTTTTATTTTTCCTGTTTAATTTCACATGACAACCACAATTAATAATGACGAATGCGATTATAAAGAACAATAACAGAAGAAGAATAACATTCAAGATTTAAACCACGTGTTCCTTCATGAAAAAAGTTTTATTGTTATTATTTCTCAATTTGTAGTTTATTCGTTGAATAATGACTGGCTTGTTCCATTTAGAACTTCTAAAATGCACTTCCAAATGGTGCGCTAAACGGCATGTCTTCTGTTTGTTTATTTACTTTTTTGTTTTGTTTATTGTGTTGTGTATTAATGTTTCTATCTTTGACGATGTGTGAAAAATTTTCTCTGCGGGTTCCAAAGATTGACTGCTAATGCTCTCAGCATTAAGGCGATTATTCCGTGCACACTAGCGCCACCTAATTTAAAAAACAATAATGAGATGAAGATATTCTGGACTGAACTGGCAATGGTGTCGATAGCTCAGTGATTAAGAGCATTGCTCCGGATAGACAGGGACGTGGGTTCAAATTCCCTTTCGTTTCCTGATTTTTTTTTAATTTATGTATATTATTTTTTTTAATTATTATTTTAAAGATTTTATTCATGTCGCCTAAAGGCATTCGACATGACTTTGACCAGACCTGCCAATATCTAGTACATAAGCAGTTGCATACACACGAGTGAACTGAACTGCTGACCAGTGTGCAGTTTATGCCGTAATTTTCAAGCGAAGCCGAGAGGCACAGCTAGGTGTAATAAACAAAATGACCGCAGTTATGCAACCAATGCACTATGCAGAGAAAGCGCATTTCTCGGGTCAATGGCTGATCTAAATCGATATTTGTCGTTAGTGCACACTGTGGGAAAACAGACGTTAATACCATCCAGTTATTAGGTAATTACTGTGCAGATTACGTCACTGAATTATAGGTATACTAGCTGCGCCCCAGGGCTTCGTTCCCGTGGTAATTTCGGGATAAAAGTACTACTATGTGTTATTCCAGGTTAAATATTCGTGTATCAAATTTCATAACAATCCGTCCAGTAGATTTTGCGTGATGGAGTAATGTATTACTTCTATATTTCAGAACGAAGTTTTAGTTTTTTTTTAAGATCTAATAGAAAATATGAGGCCTATGCTACTTCCACTTTATCGTATGTCTCTGTACCAAGTTTCAATTCAATTCAAATTCTTTATTGCTTTTTACAATGTATAATGACTGAGGTGACTAAGTTATTGAATTACAGTAAGGTAATTCAGTAAATTAGTCACCTCAGTCATTATAACCTAGGTATAATGTAAACCCTGTCGGGTATTGCTATATAAAATACAAATTAGATTAACATTAAGAATATAAAAAAAAATTCTGGATAAAATATCAGGAACGGCAAATGGATTACAGATGATTTATAATTTGTGATTACCTATACATAATTATAATTATAATAAATTAAATGATAATCCGTCAAGTACTTTTTGAGAGTTTGTTCTTGTAATATATTGGAAAGAAAGAAAGAAAAGAAAAACATTTATTTGCCAAGAACATGAGTACAAATATACAAATTGATGTGAAAATGAATTAAACCTACATGTTTTACCGAATAAAGGTATGCAAATATAAAGAGGAGTATTTTATCCACTACAAATAATAAAAAAAAAATAATTGTAATGTATACTGGCACTAAATTCAATCCGAGTATATCATTAAAGAAATCATTTAAAGTATAATAACATTTATCAGTTGAGGTGTTTTTGTAATAGATTTAAATTTAAGATTTTATATTGATTTGGAATTTTGTTGTAAATTTTTGGTGCCATACATACTATGCTATTACCGAGTAAAGCAGTTTTTGATGGGTGCAAACAATTTGGGTAATAAATAATTATATCAATAAGCTGACCACTTACTATAAAAAAGCATATTATCATAATCACGTTATTGCACAAGCATCGGCCTAAAGTGCATCAATCATCGTATCAGATGCACTTTCTCGTTGCATAATGGTCAAGTAGTTAGGGCACTATTTGGTATTACGACATGCTAATGTACTGTCAAAAGTATATATATAAAAAATACGTCTATAATTTTTTTTAATGAGCTGGGCCTGTTAAAATGCGTAAAAACTTAATTTCATGATATATATTTTTTTCTGTAATGATACGTGAAAAACTATGATAAAAAAAATAATTTTGTTTTTATCGATAGTTACCTTCCTAGTGAGTTAAGCGGTGGCGGTGTAATGTAAGCGGCAGGTTTCCTCACGATGTTTTCCTTCACCGGACGCAAGTCGTGGTCGATGAAAACTACTATATGTGAGTCAAAATGAATTGAAAAAACAAACTCATATGGCACGAGTAGGATTCGAACCTGGGACCTTTCGATCCACAGGCGGGCGTCTTAACCATTACACCACCACCGCTTCTTTTAAAACAGTAATCATTACCAAAGTTTATTTCTCACTACATAGTGTTTAGCACAGATACATGTAGGTAGGTATTTACCAAAATTCAATATTCGTAATTGAATTAGATTGATATTACTTATTGACGTCAAAAATTTAGTTAAAACTGTGCCTACTGTCAACTTCCAAAGCGCAGATGAAGAAGAGGTTCACCGCAGCCTTTTCTCCGAGGACAAATTTGAGTCTTTCATTTAATTTTTTTGCAAGAAATTGCATTGTTATTAAAACTAAATCTGTACACAAATTAATTGTGATCGCGAGGTCCAAGTTTGTCGCGAACACTAGTCGTAGTCATTAGTCAATATATAATTCTCATAACAATAATTTATTGTGCATATTTCAAGTTTCAATATCTATACCGGTTAATGATTTTGATAGTAGATTTTACGTACGTAATTTAAGAATTAGGTTTTACGAAAGATACACATTAACTTACGATAAAAATAAATTTATAATATTTTTTTTTTCACATACGCAAATGTGGTTCGATTTTAACTTCAAAAATCCTAAACTAATTTACGAACGTACTAAAAGCTCGTAAAAAAAAAACGAAAAGTACTATTAAGTAGTAAAAATCGTGCTATCCATAAGATTCAACTATTCAGGGCATCAGATTTAAAAGCAAACTGATTCAGATAAGCAGGACGGAAGCACAAGATTCATTCTCGACTAATTGACCAATTTGAGATACTATCTTCATTTTAGCAACGAGATTATTTCTTAATTGACGTTTTCATGTTGTTTATTTTTAGATAGATAGCAACGTATACTCGAGTGCCGTGTGGTTCCGCCCTGGAATAGGGCCATTCTGAATCTAAAATAACAGAATCCTTGAAATTTTAAGGTTATTTTTTACGCTGACTTCGCTCCGTCACATGCCCACTTCAGGGCCCATCCGGGAACATGCAGAAATGAGAAACAGTGTACTTTAGGCCTGTGGTTTCCGTCCTAGAACATTATTGGATCAATCCTAGGCCCATACTTGACGACATCCGTGGCCTAGTAGTCAACATGCCGCACTGCTACACTGGAGGTCCCGGGTTCGATCCCCGGTCAGGTCAAGATGGAAAATTTTTTTTTTCAGATTGACCTGGCTCTTGGATGTTTATCTATAATATATTTGTTATAAAATATAGTATCGTTGAGTTAGTATCACATAACACAAGTCTCGAACTTACTTTGGGGCTAGCTCAATATATGTGATTTGTCCGTATATATTTATCAATAATATCATCAAATTAAAAAGTACCCATAAACTTATATAACTTCAGAATAAAGAGTTTATATTATTGGTTATTATAATAACTAAGTCTCAATCATCGTACGCAGACATATCAATTTAGATGTAAATACGATGATTACTAGAAATAAATAATTTGATAGGAATAATAGATATAATTTACACCTTTTACCACGGAATAAAAAACTTTTTTCCGTGTCTTTTACATAATACTAATTTATTATATTATTGGCTGCGCCCCGACGCCTCGCTCCCATGGAAATTTCGGGATAAAAACCCTATGTGTTATTACAGTTTATTATAAGTTATGTAATAGAAGCATATTCGAGATTTGTTCTATACTGATTTATGATCACGCGTATTAAAAAAGATAGTTGATGTACTTAAAATTTCCTTCTTACATATAACTGACAAGGCAAGCGTTGGGAATAATGTTATTGTTATGTAATGTATGCTGAAACCGTCAATTTCGGCGAACTGTTCCGTGATAATATGGAACAGGTGTTAAATAATCGTATTTTCAATTATCGCACGTAATTACCACGCACTGAAAATCTATGAAAATCTTGCGGGGGCTTTTAAAAGGTATTGAATATAGAATCTATAACAGCATATTGAATATTATCTGTATAAAGAATAGGTCAGTATCTAACACGGGTCGTCTTTCGGCTTTCTCTGATCCGACAGGAGATAAGGTGCAGAACACTAATGTATTGAGGATTTGAAGCTGTGACGGTCGAGTTGTTAAGATGCCCTCTGATCGACAAGTCCTAGATTCGAATAATTCGTGTCATCTCATCTCTGTATGGATGGCATCCCGGTTACATGGCGTACATTAATCTGGGGGCACGGGAGTGTCCGCGCCAAGACGAGCCAAGCGAACCGCAAGGGGCACTACCTATCTTTTCTCGAAACGCTTCGTCGTATTTTTGAACCCTCGTAACTTTGGTTTGGATAATGCCAGATTGTTAAAATTGTCAAGATATAAAATATGAGTATATTAATAAAACATACAAAGTTTGAATAACGTAACTAGTATACTTTAGATTTGACAGATGTCCAGGCATTCGTTATCTTATTTCTAGAGTGAAGAAACGGCCAAGCTACACGTTTTAACTAGAATGTAGAATATGTGAAGTTAGGTCTGGTAAAGTTAGGTTAGGTTTAGGTTATATCAAGAATCTCGGCTCTACATGAGATCTGACCACTTTTTCATTAATTTTGACTAAAATGTAGAGTTTGTGCAGCAAACTAGACTCGTCTTGGCAACATTTTTACATGAAAATGTTTTTGGTGGGATCTTTTAATAGGATACTAATGATGATAAAAGGTTAAAGTTGGTATTGCTGTATATATTTTATATCTAACAATGAAAATGTCCATCTGGCACAAGCATTATTTTGTTAATAGGCAGCCCCATATCATGTGTGTGAACACAAAAAAGTTGTTAAAGAAATAAATACTTTTTGTCTAAATTTAAAATTGGAACATCATTGCTAAATTATTTATTTGTACAGAGCAATTTAGGTGGCCAGTGCAGTTGATAGACTATACTGTAAATCTAGACATTCTGACATATTATAAAAAGAAGTCACCTTGTGGTGTCTGTATGTCTATCTGTATGAACGCGATGAACTCAAAAACTATATTTTTTTCAGCTATATATTTTTCACCAATGATAGATAGGATTTTATAAAAAATAATAAATATATTAGGACAAATCACACATATTGAGCTAGCCTCAAAGTAAGTTCTAGACTTGTGTTATGGGATACTAGCTCAACAATACTATATTTTATAACAAATACATATATAGATAAACATCCAAGACCCGGGCCAATCAGAAAAACATCATTCTCCATCATGACCCGACATATTGTGACACTTCAAAGTGTATAATTTATTATAGTTTTACTCGATCGAAGTCGCTAGTAATATTATAATACGACGACCCTAGCCAGTAGGAACTAACACTAAATCCGACCACAACTATGTCATCTAAATAAATCCACCAAAACTTGACCAAAATTCGGAACCGGATGGTGTAAATCACATCTCACTATCACGTAATATTACATCATATGACATAATTATAATGTAATGCATCGTAATCAACCGCAAGCGGTAATCGTAGCATTGTAAAAGTTTTTTATTTAATTTTTACTTTACGTTTGATTGCTTTCGTAGTTTTGTCTCTGTTGCTCTACTTTGCTTTTGTAAAACATAAATTTAATTATTTAATTATTAATTATTATTATTATTATATAGATAAATACGAAGGCTTAAAACATGCTTGTCCATATTCATATCCTTATCTAATGTGTAATTGCTAACATTAGTGTCAAATTTTATTCTAGTTGCCTAAAGGCATCTGACACGACTTTTACAGCAGTCATTCTGGTCAGGCAGAAAATCAGAATTATCTTTATAATATAAAATGTCGTACTCGTATTACGAGAATAACGGGCTTCAGGGACAGAAATATTTTGCAGAGAAAAATGCAACCATTTATTGTTATAAGACCTATTTCAATGACAATGAATGGCAATAGGTACGGGGCGATTTGGTTAATATTTTTTTATCTGTATTTGTCCCGCTGCTGGACATACGCTTCCCTTAACCGTAAAATGATAGGGTGTCCACATTTCACAGAATCACTCTTCATCGGAAGCACAAATTCGACAACATCGAAAATTTTTATTTTTTTCTCAAAATCTAGGTAAGCTTGAATTATAATAATCGGTAAATTCAGTTCTGCTTCATAATTAGACTAGGTCAGGTAAGAACATGATAATAAAGTTTAAGTAACTTGGGATATAAAAAAAAATTCGGAAAATAAAATATAAAAAATAAAAATAAAATAAAAATTCAAAATAATGAGACGACTTTTATGAAAAAAAATTAAATTGTTTTTTCATTGAGCTTTGTTTGTTAATGTTATTATTTTACTAGCGATTTTATAATCTATATTAAGTATTATTATAATGAGGTAAGCGCTTGTGAGTTTGTATGTTTGAGACGACTAATCTCCGAAACTACCGAACCGATTTCAAAAATTCACCATTAGAAATGTACATTATCCAAGATTGCTATAGGCTATATTTAATTTCAAAATTCTCACGGGAGCGAAGCCCCGGGCAACATCTAGTTGTAATATAAACTGCAGGCAGCAAATCATCAAATCAAATTGGATCCGTTGCCTATTCTTATAGTTGTTAATTAAAATTCCAATAAAAATAATACAAATTCGCTTCGTTCCTCAGTGATGACGCTTGATGCAATTACCTTTTTGTCTCAAAGAAAGCGTCTTACGACACTGTTTTATGTAATTACTTTTAGAACTGCCTTTTAAAGCTTGTCTTTCATAGTTTATCTTTGAGTTTCACCTTCTTTTGTGAATAGATTATGTGTTCGAGCACACACAATGAGATCATGTCGAAGTCTGTGGTTCAAGTATGTCACATGCGGATTTTTTGAATTATGTAAGTTGTTTGCTTTCAATTACGTAAGGAATACATTTTGGTTGAAGCGCACCAGTTAACTTTGACGTTGACTTTAACCTGTGTGCCGCTTCGCGCTATTCTGCACATGTTAAATAGAACCTTAAATAATTCATCGATAATAAAAGTACCTTCATCATAAAAGATTATTTCATCGCCTTCATCATCGCTATCATCAACTTCAGCCAATGAAATATAACCATTTCAAACTATGACGTCAAATTTTATATTATTGAAAAACATTAGAGGTAATAGACTCGGTTGGTTTGGACACGTGATGAGGAGAGAAGAGAATCATTTACTGAGGAAAGCTTTAAGTAGGAAGGTACATATGGATATAGAGGACGAGGAAGGTAAAGGAAGAGATGAGAGAAGGGAGGATGTGAGAAGATAGAGAATTGTGGAGGGAACAGACATTTTGCGCCGACCCCAGATGATGGGACAAGGTAAGGTCAATTAATGAATGAGTAATATCTTAAAAAGCTACAAAGTACTGACATACATGAACGATTACTGCTGAGAAAAAATGCCGAAAGAAACTCATATACTTAAATAGTGTTGGTCCCTATAATTTTTGGTCTAACCACATTGTTTTAAATTCGCTATTACATAATAATTTTCTTGTATCTATGGGCATAATGGTTTCAAACACATGCCAATAGATTCTATTATATTTTTCAAAAGATACGAGTCTTTAAAAGTGTAAAAAAAGGAAGCAATACTTTTGAATGGTTTTCGCTCAAGAATGTGGTTATTTTCGTTACGTAAGTTTATAGATTTATGAGTCCAAACATAATCCAAACGTTCTATTGAGTGACCTTATCCATATCTCAAATCACATTGAGTTATATACAAACAGATTCTTATAGATAGGCCGTTGTATAACCCGAAGTAATGTATAGAAATTGCAGTTTATTCAATGATGGCTTTTGAAAAAAAATATTATTGAGTACAGCAATGGTAGGTAGTATATGAATTATTTTAATCTTTACATTCCATAAACATTACAAATGCTCGTCCATACCTTTATATTTAAAAGCGTATTAAGGTTGTATTGTAAACAAATTTAAGATACATTTTTTATGTTATTTAGCTCTTAAATTTAAGTAGTAATTATTACACATATCTAGTGTATTAAGTTTTATTCTTGGACGTAATTAAATTTATATTTACCTATAATACGTTTAAAGGTACAAGGTAAATAAATAAAATATTACATGCCTCAGCAATACGTGTTTATGTACTACCTAACACGTAGACATATTATATAGATAAACATCCAAGACCTTTAAAACATTCACCTGATACAATAAATCATCCAATCAAATTCCTCAGCAACTTTAGATCAGATAAGACAAACAAAAAGTGATTGTTTATAAGACAAACAAACATTTATTGAGTAGTCACCGTCGGCTTATCGCCGCATCTCGGGGCAAGCATCGAACCTGTGACCCCTGTGGTGAAAGTCGAGAAAATACCATCTAGGGTTACTGTGGAGCGTTACATTGGAAATAATATTATGTTTTCCGCACCGTAATCTGATTTGATTACTGTAAAAAAGGAGATTCTTGTTTTATGATCAACTGTGTGGAAAGAAAAGAGCCTTGCAGTGGGACAATAGATGGTTCGAAATAAAATTTATACACTAGGATAAAGACTCGATGATCGAGTGACCAAAAGATGGATGGAGGAGAGGGCTTCATAGAAATAACGTGGGGAAACTTTTGCCCAACTGCCCACAGTTGGGCAAAAGTTTCCCCACGTTATAATAGTAATATCCCAATAATAGTATCCCAATATTATTATTATTAAAATTAAAATAAGCATTAATTGAATACCGCTTCAGATATACGAATTTTCGCTATTTGTTCTGCGCCGCTACTTCCTAGTCAGCCCTTTTGTAAACTTACTTCATCTCTCCACGCGCAATATGTAATTTAATTTCCACGTATGAAGATAAAAGTAGTTGATCAATATGAATTCAATCGATAAAATCTTCACTTTTCCATGAAAAGTAAAAGTATAATAGAAATATATGAAAACGAGGTAACCTTGACCGCGGCGTGTCCAACCGATTACGACTTAAAGATACGAGTGTTATGACGATTGTCAGGTACACTCTGCAAGAATACTGTTTGCTAAACAAATTTTCTGTTTTATCATTTCATGAAATATTTCAAAATCAATCAAAATTTTCTTTACATAAAGTAAGTGGTACTCTATCTATATTATCAGACATGAGTTTGATTTATTTAAAAAATCTCACAATAATCAACTAAATTTGGACTTGTAGACTATATAAGTCTTTTGATAACACAAACGTAGCTTTTCCAATATTCATATTAATAAATGCTTATTTTGTAGACAATTACATTATATTCTATGACAATTACATTATCATTTCCATACGATTTAAGTGTATATCTATACCATCTGATAGAAAAAAAAATATATATAAACAGCATTTTTTTTGGCGACTGTACTGAGAAATCGTTAATCTTCATTTCATACTTAATTTGTCTTAGGCATGCCACCAATCACATCAGATTAATATAAAATACTTAACTATTTTATATATAAACAAGGACATGCCTGGCACAGGCGTGAGCCGCAGGTACTTTACAAAAAATGTATCATTTATTTTTAGTAATAAAAAATATATCAGGAATTTCGGATTTTATTGTTTCTCTGTACGTTACTGCGATGTTAATAAAACTTTGCTAACTTTTCTATATCCATTTGAAAATTATAACCTTTTTTTATTTATTAATGTCAAAAATATGGGGTACAATTTTAGAGGTTCAAGACAGATTTTCGTAGTAGTTAGTTACAGGGCGCCTAGTTTTTCAAGAATTTCAGAAAAAAATGTCCACAAAATTGCTAGATTTTTCTCTCCTGCTGAGAAGGCTCAGTGTGAAGGTCTCACCTTCTCTTCGTCTCAGGGAAGATGTGATAATTTTCAAAATTTCCTAAGGGATAGGTAAAAATGCTGCGTACGAAGTCTCGAGCAAATTTTAGCTTAGCAAGTGACGTCATGCTTTCAATTAACATGTTTAGTTCATTAATTCTCAAGTGTTATTTCATAGAATTTTAAGATGCTCCTTCCAAGATGGGTCCTCAGTATTATGATGTTAGTAAATCTTGTCACCAATAACAGTTGTACCTACAAACACAATGGCAATCTCACAGTTTTCCATACATCTCCCTAAGCGAGAAAAGTCGAATAAAAACGACAATCGATTCCGTGCTTATTGTTCAATCATTTTGTTTCGATTTATCGCGACAATGGCTTATTTTGTATGAAAGATGCGTATGCCACTTTCAATGGCGTTTTTATGATATAAATGACTTGGCATGGCGATTGATTTCCGTGTGATGGTATGTTTCTGCAAAATATAAGCTTTATTACTGACATGTTGCGCGTTTGCGTTCGGGGCTGTGAAGCCTAAGACCAGCGTAAAAATTAACCTTACAACTTTGAAGATTCGACTGTGATTTTCTCCCTGGGAATGCTGTCTAGCTATCTAGGCTGTGTGACCTTTAGTCGCCTCGTACGACATCCATGTGAAACAAATGCCACATTTTACATATTTTTTAAATAATAAAATCTGACAAATGACATTGGGTATCAAACATGATCTATGGTATTTATAAAAGACATATTAGCAAGGTATTATATATATAGTACCTAGGTACTATATATATAATACCTTAATAATTATATATATAGTACCTAGGTACTATATATATACAATACCTAATATCTACCAAGTACCTTTCCTATGCATGCATATGGAGTCTGAATGACGCAAGAAGTTAGCTGTACCGCTTACGCTATACGGTAGTGGCATTTAATGAACATAGCTAAGTAGAATTGTGGATATATAAGGTTATGAATAAACTTCAAAGACATTTTTCTGTAAATTTGTAATAAGTAGTACATTGAGTAACCGCGAAATTTAAAAAAGCCAACCCCGAATAGTATGGGAAACGACTATAGTCGTTTCCCATATCTCTATGACTCATCAGTATGTCCAAAATCAAAATCAAATAATTTATTCAGAAATTAGCCATCACAGGCAATTTTTCACGTCATATTCTAAATTAAATGATGTTTACCAAAGCTACAAACTACTAGCATTTCGGAACGACCACTGCTGAGAAGAAATGCCGAAAGAAACTCATTCAAACAGTGTTGGTCGCTTTTATGCCAGAAGGGCTTACCATTTTTTAAATATAAATTTATGTATAATTTTTTATCAGTAATATAACAATGTAAGTACACAATAAAGTACATGGTCAAAAGGTATACTGAAACATATTATGATTGTGATAAAGTGCTGATGAAAGGAATATATATATATATATATATATATATAATTAACCAAACAAAAAAAAAACTTTTAATAAAAGATCGAGCTGACCAGTTCCCCCGTTCCGTCCCCGACCAGTTGACGCGTGAGTCAGCCATCGCGAAGCTCAACCACAATAGAGGGAACCTCCCGACCCGATCCACGACGCCAAGTCCTAGAGGACATACTGTTGAGAGTCACGACAGAATGGCTTATGAGGATGTAGCTATATTAATATCAGAGGTTCATGGAATGTAGGTAGATTAGTAGGTAGATACTTCGAAAAAGTACCTACTAACCGAGATTTAGGCAATATTGATAGATTGACGTGTTATTCATTTCAAGTCAATTTTTATTCATCTTGAATTAGACGCTTATAAACGTTACGTTTCCATAAGGAATTCACTATAATATCTTGAGGATTGATTTAAAATATTTTAAGCAATTTTTTAAATAGAGTGTAGGCAGTAATTTAAGGTAATTTTAGTGATTTTCGTCTCAATACTCTCAGCAATGCAAATACGTGAAAGTGCGACTAATTTGTCGAAGCAAAGTGCAGTGTTGAAATGAAATCGATTACTGAAAATCGAGTGTTTGTTTCCAATCGAAACGTGGGTATTTTCCGCTTCGACCTGGGTGTTGTATGCAGAGGTGAGTTTCAAAGTCAAACATAAATTTTCTATTATTCTTTAAAAATTAGGAATTTAAAATTATTTATTAACATGGTCCTATGAGAGGTCTGCGTGAGGATTTGTGGGTATCCAACACACGTAGGCCCTTTGAAGATTTTTTATATTATTTGATATATTATTTTATTTACTCATTATATATATATATATATATATATATATATATATATATATATATATATATATATATATATATATATATATATATATATATATATATCTCCCTATTGCTACAAATTATCTCTCAGTTTTTTCCAAGGATTAACTGATAGACAACGCTTTTAGCATTGAGTGCGCCCTCTGTGAAGTACAAAGTATGTTATTGTTTTACAAATTTTGAATAAAAAAATAGTAAGGAGTAGTCCTATAAAATTTATAGAATATATATAAGTTTTATAGGCAACTTATATATATATATATATTTATAAGTATAGAATATATATAAGTTGTATAGTCTTTACTAATATCCTTATTGTGCTTTGCTCTTTATTGCATCATTTAATGATGCATTTAGTAAAGCACATCCCCACATTGCGTAGTTTGTATGACTGCTTTTATTAACCGTAATTTAATACCCGCAATACCTATAATATGTCGAATCTTTCAAACTTCGGCTAACTTTTTCGCGGTAGTGTGGAGCCGGCATACAGTTCTGGAACCCCATAAGGCGCGTGTTACGTCAATCGTTGGACATTCGAAAGTGCAAGCCATGGGTGGCTCTTGTCTCTGTTCGTGATCGACAAGGATGGAATTGTAATAGGATTAACAGGTTACATAAAGTCGTGATCCACATTGAAATTTTTAACGTGTTCCTTAGGGTCGGTAAATAATTGATACCTTGATATAACATACTTGAAGACAAAATCTTTGTGACTATGTAATCTGAGATCTTTAAGAATATGTAACGGATTTTTATGCGGGTTTATTTTAAATAGTTATTCAACAGGAAGGCTTAAATGTAGGTAACATTCATTATATTGCATCCATGCGAATCCAAGCAGTTGTTAAATAATAAAGTGACAAAGTTTTATGTAATGTATATTGATTATCTGTCTGTCTGTTCATCATAGGTATAGCTCAGAGACTGTTGGAACTAGAAAATTATAATTTGGTCACATATTATTTCAGTGGACAAGACTATACATTATACTCAAGTACAACACACACAAAACTAGAAAAAAATCTCTAAATATGTTTTTATTATACCTCCCCTATATTTCAAGTGGAATCAATATAATTTCTACTAATTACTCGTACTGCGTTGTATGGGTTGTAAGTGTCGATATTTGATTCAAGGTTCAGCTTGTGAAATATCTCACTTATATAAATACAATTCTCTCTCCTGAAATTTTTCATTTGTTCACCCATTAGGACACGTGAAAAAACTCAATCTATTTCATAGATTTAGAAGGGATTCTGATCTATTTGGTAAGAACCCTGTCATTGTCATATAGCCTCTTGCGCGCTTCACACGTTCGCACTTTTGTAATACAGAAGGCTAAAACAATTAATTAACTATTAAGCCTTCTTTAAACAAACAAACCGAAATTTCGTACTTTAACTTTTTACGAGTTTATCGCGTTCATACAGACAGACAAGACAGGCAGACGCCTGGGGATTATTTTTATAATTTGTTGGAATAATAGTTAAAATTATAGTAATATGGATATATAGTTTGCAAGAATGTAGGTATAGTATAATTTGTAATGTACATAATGTACCGTATATATATATATATATATATAAATAAATAAGCAAGATTTTATAAACAATTAGCACCAAATCAAAAGTTATGCGTACCAAACTGATAAATTGACTTTGCATAAATTTATTTAACTTGCTGTGGCGAAACCTGTATTCTATTGGAAATGCTCGAGTTAAGACATTTGTATTATTACTGTTATCGGATGAAAGTGAAACTGGAAGGAAAGTAAATACCTTTAAACTAAGCTTTTCTATTAAAAATATTAATGCTGAAGTAATAAACCAACCTTTTTGGTAATAAAAACATGATTTAATTCCCAACGTCAAGATGTTTAATTGTTAGCATGTGTTTGTATATTTTAATTTATGTCTCATCCGCGATTAAGTTCTCTAATAACTAAAAACTAGATCAAAATCGGTTCGGCCGTAATTCCACGGACAGATATACTACACAGTGAAACTTATGAGTAACTCTTCTTATGTCGTTTAGGGGTTAAAATAATGGGTAAATCATGAAGTATTAATCTATCAAAGTTAATTTTCATTGTCGTATTTCTTTATTAAAATACGCTTACATGTCTCTTTTAACATGGAATGTACTTTAAATACATTTAATTATCTTGTCAGTTTTTTAAAAACGCTTATATATTGACGACCTCGGTGGCGCAGTGGTATGGTTCTGGCCTCTGAACCGAGAGGTCCCGGCTTCGATCCCCGGTCGGGTCATGATGGAAAATGATCTTTTTCTGATTGGCCCGGGCCTTGGATGTTTATCTATATATGTATTTGTTATAAAATATAGTATCGTTGAGTTAGTATCCCATAATACAGGTCTCGAACTTTGGGGCTAGCTCAATCTGTGTGATTTGTCCTAATATATTTATTTATTTATTTTATTTTTACCATGGACACGGTAAACATTCGTAAAATGCTAGTTCGAATCTCGCTCGGCATCTATGTTTTACGATTGATTAATATGATAAACAGAAGAACATATGTACCTGTCTTTCCAAACTCCTTTTTCTCATTATATAGGTTTTAAAATTAAGCACTTACTAATATAAATTTTTGAAACCATAGCGTTGTTCTATTATGTACAAAAACTTATCAACTTGTTGTAATTTAGATGGACCTAAACGGCTGGAAATTTAAAGGAGAAAGATATATATATATATATATATTAATTCAATAAATAAAGATAAGACGACATTGTAAAACCGAACCAAGTAGTTTCATACGTTTGACAACTAACTCCAGTGATACAGCAAGCGACATAATTTATTTAATTATTTTTTCAAGATATTAATTTAATGGTTTGTATTCGTAATTAATTTTTACTTTTAGACTACTTTTTCCACAAATTGACTGTTATTATCAGGTTTTAATCTAAATGTAGTCGAAGTAAAAGAATAGAAACGTAATGGAAGAAAAAAAAATGTAATTATGATAAAATTATATCAGCGTATCATCCCATTCTTAAGATTGGTAAAAAAAAATTGACAAATGAAAAAAAATACAGAACTTACCCCTAGGACTATAGCCATCCGTGTTCAGAACAGCCAGGAGAATAAAAATAAAAACACACTTGACAGAACATTTTGTTAGTGCCATTTTAACCAAATTAATATACACGTAACTTCAATCCATAATGACACAAGAATTACACTAAAACACTGGCCACAAAAATGTCCGATAAGAAAAAAAAAAGTCTAAAATCGATTGGCGTCCGGTTCGGTCGGTTGCCGAATTAGAAATGGTTTGAAAAAATGCGCCTGGGCAGCGCACCGCGATGTTATTGTTGAAATGTTGACTAACTCTGTGTTTTTACTTTTTTCCGCGGCGCCGGCGCTACGTATCCCCACTGGAAAATGATGCGGTCGCGATGCAGAGCTGCCAAACATTTTGTCCCGTTTCCACACGTGAATTGAGCCTCTAAGATATGTGATCGTGTTTCCGGTTGTATATTTCATTTCCGGCTGATTGTGACCGGTGTCC
This sequence comes from Plodia interpunctella, assembly GCF_027563975.2. Taxonomy (NCBI): domain Eukaryota; kingdom Metazoa; phylum Arthropoda; class Insecta; order Lepidoptera; family Pyralidae; genus Plodia; species Plodia interpunctella. The sequence goes on along the minus strand of NC_071302.1, from coordinate 10,224,047 downwards.
TAGCTTTACAATAAACCTTCAATTTTGAAGATTCCATAGACATCCTTACGAGTAGATATATTTTTAAAAGTGGTCCTATTTTAACATTGAAGCACATGTCGACAAGTGTCAAAATAAATTGGTCATAATAATATTTCTGTGTCGTATAAGTAAATAGAAATCGAATAATATATAGGACTTTCAGCGTTTTTTCAGGCGTGTTAGCCAAGGATGCAATATTATATGGACATAAATGATTCAAATTAAAAAAAAAATTATTCAATTTAGGATGATATACATCACTTATTGACGTCAAAAAATTACTTAAACTAGGTCTACTGCCAGCTTCCAAAGCGCAGGTGAAGAAGAAGCGGCGCAACAAACTTCACCGCAGCCTTTTCCCCAAGGACGTCAATTAACATATATGTATAGGTCTTATACATATATTAAAAATTAGGAGAACGAATTTACATCATTATTAAAAATGTTTTGACTATGAATCCAAAAGTACTGACTACTTCTAGTGCGATTACTGCTTCTTTATTTTTCGAGAAGAAAGGCCACGACTACGACCCACTACGTGTACCCAATGCAGATTGATAGTTTAAAATGAAAATACTTAACGCGGCTTCCTGACAATGAAGAACCTTGGCTTTGTTCCCATCTGTTCTACTGAGCAGTAATAGCTTAACATGGGAACAGCTAGAATTCATGTAATTATTTTTATTATCAGCCGAATGTTGCGTCCCCCTGCACCGTAGAGAGTGAAATGACAATTCAGTCGCGCACCACCAGTGACGTACTGTCACGTCGGCGTTGAGTAACGCGGAGCTTTTGCTTTTATACTCAGAGAGAGTATCACAGTAGAGCGCCCCACCGTGTCACCACCCAAGACGTGTGTAACGAACGCCACAGATATTACTGTATCAGTGACGTTGTTCGGTTCTCATAAATTTAGCGAGTTGACATGATAGGAAAAAGTTGAGCACCAACTAAGTTTGTCATTAAGTTTGTCATTAATAATAATTACAGAGTTGAGATTATGTTTTATGGCGTGTGGTCCTGCTGTAGAATAGGACCACACTATATTCTCCTCTGGGCTTCGCAAATCTATAAGTCCCGAATTCAACTGGAAACATGAGAAGATTAGAGAGAGAGAGAGAGAGATAAAAGATGTTGACGCTTAGAATTTTTTCGATTTCTCCCAACTTTTTTTTTAATAAATTGGGAAAACTCTCTGCGTAATCCCATTTACGGACTCAGTGTTTTTAACAAAACAGCAAAAAATAGGTAGTATGTCTACCAAAATAATAGGTAGACTAATCAAATAATAGGTAGACTAATCAAATAATAGGTAGACTTATTACCTATTATTTGCTGTCTTGTTAAATACATACAATAAAAAATACTGAGTCTCGTACCATTAGGCATCCCAATGGAGTAAAAAAAATGGCAGAAATCACCCATTTCTATATAAATTAATTAAAATAATAGAAAAACTTAATACAAGTAGGTAAAATAATTCAAAATATAATTATCTGGCTTTTTCCCGTGGCTTCGCCCGCGTGAATTTCCCCACGAGAGTATTTATTTTTCCAGTATAAAAAGTCCCTATGTCCTTCTCCATACTTCATATCACGTATGCAAAATTTCAAGAATATTGGTTATGTTGATAAAGCGTGAAGGGGTAACAAACAAACTCACTTTCGCCTTTATAATTAGTTAGGATTAGGATAAAGTACATAATTATATTAATGAAAAAATATTTATTCACGTGACGCGCTTTATCGCTGTATACTCCCTCTACAATGATACCTTTAACGGCTTTCAGTTAGATTGTACAACTTATTAGATGCGTTCGATACAATAACTTTGTGGTTCTTTTGTAGATTTATGACGACTACGTGTATCATTTAGTGAACGGAATATTTTTTTTGAGAAGGGAATTTTAATTTAATATTACTCGTAGATCGCCCGTACTTTACGATGAGTTTGTTGACCACAATCTGACTCATGCAATGAATTTTCAATTTTTAACCACTCACTGTGTAGAATGGATGTGGATGTTGTACAAGGCGACTAAGGAACATGTGTTCCTTAGTCGCCTTGTCTTGGCAGGTGATAGGTGACAATAGCATTGCCAATGAGTCATGCAGGTGTCCGGTCGTGAAATCACACACGAATCCTCGAAATGTTAAGGTTTACTTTTACTGATCCCAGACTTCGCAGTGTCACGATAAGAGATAATATGATAAGAGACAGAGAGAGAGTGAAAAGGAAAACTTCTCGCACAAAATCTTTCACAATAAGCGCTTTCCTTTTTATATATTACTAGCGACCCGGCTTCGCTCGGGTAAAAATATTATAAATCATATCCGTAAATCTTCCTCAGGAATCACACTATCTGTTGGTAAAAACCGCAAAAAATTCGTGCAGTAGTTTTTGAGTAGGCTGACGACAGACAGATGCAGTAGAGGACTAGGTTTTTTATAATATGTAATGATTTTTATCTTATTTACTTCGTACGGTTAAGGAAACATCAGGAAAAAACTATATTATAGTGTATTAAGCAGCAATAATTTCCTGTTCGATATCCGAGTGTCGAGATTTTTTAATAGCCTATGGTATGCCACTGATGGGCAAAAGCCTCCCCTAAACTTCGTCATTTAACCCTGTCCATTGCATAACTCCTCCAGCATTTATGCGAGTATCGATACTAAAAAATCTTTTATACAATTAGATAGATTCTAAGATGATAACCTCTTGCCCCATGAAAAGGACGTGAAATTGCTGACATTGTCTATATGCACAAAGTTATTACACGCCCTATTGATGGTCCTGATCTCTTGGCACTTATCTCATTTAAAGTACCTACGAAAATGTACAGATATACAGCGCTTCTTCATTTTCCTGTTGTTTCCACAAAATACTTACCTCCTGCGTGCGAGCAGTTACGTCAATCGACTCAAGCGCTGCATCGACTAGACGTCGATTATCTAATTATTCATTATTTTTAAGTGTTCAAAAATTGTTTACTTCCATTTTGCTTTTATTAGTGGGACCTCTAATTGGCTTTTCGATGTTTATTTTATTTGCGACATATAGATGTTGTTTCTCCCAAGAATAAATAAATAACGAATTTTAAAATAAAGCTATTTTTTTTTACGTCGTTCCGAAATGCTAGTAGTTTGTAGCTTTGGTAAACATCATTTAATTTAGATTATGACGTGAAAAAGTGCCTGTGAAGGCCTAATTTCTGAATAAATGATTTGATTTTGATTTTGATTTTGATTACCTGTAAATTCATTTGAATGGATGAGAGGTTCCTTGATTAGTCTTTTGTGAAAAAAAAACTTGCTATTGGCAAAATTTGCAAAATTAAATGTTTACGAAGTTATATTATAGGTATACTAAAATGCTTGTAAGTAGGTACGAAAAAACGATTAATATGATGTTTATTATCAATGTTATTGGAATTTGACGACCTCGGTGGCGCAGTGGTAAAGTGCTTGCCTCTGAACCGAGATCCCGGGTTCGATCGTCATGATGGAAAATGATCTTTTTCTGATTGGCCCGGGTCTTGGATGATTATCTATATATGTATTTGTTACAAAATATAGTATCATTGAGCTAGTATCCCATAACACAAGTCTCGAACTTACTTTGGGGGCTAGCTCAATCTGTGTGATTGGTCCTAATATATTTATAATCTTTTTTGAGCATTTAATTTTTAAATTTTCCAAGTAGTCGTTTTTTAAATATAATAAAAATTAAAAAAAAAATACTGGCAGGGAAGCCAGTAATTTTTTTATTGTTAACTTACTGAATGAATTACAGCTCCGTCGAATTACAGCTCGTGCTCCACTGTTTTAGATTGCTTTTAACACTGACCCGTTGAGTACGTCGAAACTTCATATAATTTCTATACGTTGTTCTGTGTTGATCCGTCGTTTTAAAACCAAACAGTACAGCCATCTATAAAGAATTTTCAACTCAATTTAAAATGTCTTTGAAAGCATCCTATTAACATCTTTAATCAATATTTAATGCCATCTAGATGATAACGCAGTAACCATTTTATAATGACAATCCAATCTTAGTACTCGGCATCTCCGCAAGAGCGCGCTTTCTGCACAAGGCATGCTAATCATTCGCTATCCTTCTCAATCATCGTAGTTAGAAAGAGATGGCGTATCAAGTGTCAATGTAAAGTAACGTAAACACGAAAACGTCAGTCTGTGTCAGTTGTTAGCCGAATTCCACAGAGTAGAGTTACATTGTTTTTATATTAATTTAGTGCATTATAAAACTTTTGCTTAGTAAATCCGTGTTCATGAAAACATGTAATATTGAATTAGATTCGTGTAGCTATCGTTTCTGTGGTGTTAATAGTACAGTGATCTAGTGATGTGGCTTTGTTGGCCTGAAGTAACGGTATAGTGTCTTGTGTGAACTTTGTGGGTTCTGTTTTTGAGAAGGCTACCTTCGAGCCAGTTTTCTATAAGACACAGGATGCTGCGTCACTTGTGATTTTGGCACACGAAAATCAATGGTAAGCTGTCTTAAACTGCACTAGTTTGGTTACGCATTCGTTATTTGATTATATGTTTTTTATTGCTTCATAATCACAAGTTATATTTATAACTGGTACAATTGCTTTTCAATTTTGTTATATGTAATTGTGTAGATGATTGATTATCGTACAAATTGACATCGTTATATCTATTAAATTGTAATTAATTGTAATTTGAAATACAACTGCTCAAGGTATTTTTTTACTTTTATATATACCTAGCTAATTTTATATTTTTTAAATTATCATTATCAATGAATATATGTGTTTGAATTTAATCACGAAAATAAATCAATGTCCGTGAGAAGAAATTTGATGATGATTTTGATAGATAAGTGTTAGAATAGTTTATAGTTGTTATAGAAAAAATACGTAGTGCTTTTCATCGTGATAATTAAATAATCATCCTATCATCATCATAATAAGATATCCTTATTCACACAGAAAAATTGATAAATGTTAGCCACTAGGTACTATATAAAGAACATTCTCAATTCAATAAATAAGATCATATTATTCGCACAGAAATCGACCATGAATCCTTTTCATGCCGTTATAAATTTATAGTTTCATTCTCATTTTCTCATTCATTGATAAATTGCTGTCATAGATGACAAGTTTTGTAGTTTAAAAGTAGTTAGAGCAGTTACAAGTTGAGTTTTAGCAATGTGTCAAGTCGAGAGTGAACCGACGACCTTGCGGTAAAGGTCCAACCGCAAGAGCAACATTCTCTGATAGCGTCGTAAAGCCTGGAGTGACTCAGAAACTTACCAAACTGTTCGTGGAACGATATTATTACAGAAATCTCAATAAGATTTTGTTGATTATTATAAATTGCAGTGTAAAATTAAAGGTTTAAAAATAAGTTATACTTATTCAGTATAGAGGAAGTTTAAGAGATCTATTAATATTGTAAAGGTAATTTGCAAGGTGGATACAAAGGTGTGATAACTTGTATGGAATTTTGCTAATTTATTTAAGAACTTTATTGCACAAAATGTACAAATGGCGTTAATATATGGCATTCTCTACCAGTCAATTATTAGACCAAACGGAGATAGCAAGGCGGTGTCATAAAGTGCAACTAAACAAAGGAAAATAAAAATAAAAAAAATACTCAATTTAAAATAAGATAAAAGAAATAAAAAAAATAATAAAAAAATATGTATATAATAAATACATCGATTAATATACACATATGTATTATACACAAACTAAAACAAAAGCTTAATAGAAATTAAATATGGAAAAGGTAAATAATCAAAAAATTATATAAAAACACTGTCAAAGAATAAACTTATGGTTAAAAGTTTCCAAAAATGTCTAATAATCTAATAATCTTTAATGATATGATTTTTAATTCATATACTTAGTAGTCAAATTTGCCTACCAAATGCATCCTGTGAAGATAAACATCGCGAGAAAACCTACACTCTATTCGATTGATCAGAATAATGTATTCATTCCAGTTTTCATTTCATTCCATTCACCAGCTTAATGTACTGTTTTCACCAGTTTTAATGAACTGCTGGGACAGTGGTCTTCCTTATAAACAAATGAGGAGTATTAGCCACACCCATTACCCAGACCAATAACTTGCCAAGTTTTAACAATTGCAAACACAACCGACGCCAACGAATTTCTGAAGCACGGAACTCGAGATAATACGTTTTTGGTCACCCATCGAATGACTGACCTTTGTAAAAGTGGCTTAACTACCGAAGGCCAAGCGTGCAATCGAGCTTCTTAAGGAACCTTATGCCTATACAGTAGTAAAGAAATGAACAACAGATTGACTGTTCAGGTTCCGGTTGTTACAAAATTGACAGACCATCGCAAGCTATTGTCCGATTTATTCAACGAGTACCTGTGAATCATTCCGACTTTCGCCAAAGAAACACTGCTCTATTACGATTTTTGGGTCACGCACGTGTTAAGTATACATTTGTAACTTGCTGCATAGAAGTTTTGCTTCGAAAATAATGATAATACAGTTCGAAAAGTGCATAATGCAAGAGTGTTGACAAAGTTATGTACAGAATTGAAATCTCTATGGAAAGTAGCAAATATTATAACATATTGATTAAAAGAAAACACGAAACATTTTCCAACAATAGTGAGTGTTCAAATGTATCCACATGAACGTATGAACATTTTTAGGATCAGCGTGATAAGTAAAAAAAAAACTTTTTTATCACATTGTAATTAGTAAATCTGACAAAAGTCTTGTCTTCTAATACATGTAAGGTAGAAAATAAAAAAATAATTCCTCTAAAGAGGTAATAAAATGTTTCAAAACAGAAGAAGCACTAAGACAAAACTACCACAATATGGTAAGGAAATACAACCAAATGCAGACGGACACATAATTGAGGAGATGCGTGCGTGATTCATTCGTTAGCGCAGACACGAAAAAAGTGAAAAAACCTGTTTAACGTATTTTGGTATTTCGCAAAAAACATTTTAGATTTGAGGCCGTGCTGGTCTAACACACCAATGTTTAATACAAATTTCAATTAGACATCCTCAATTTGTGTCTGTTTCGTCGTTTAATTAAGTCAAAACGAAGACGGGATATGAAACAGTCTTTACTTCTTTACATTTAAATTTTCGTACATCAATTGCATAATTGACCGCTCATAAACTCGAAATAAATTTATACCTTCATTCTGAGTTTCTGCTCTGACACCTTAATTTTATTGGCGCTCCAATATTATTCAAAAATTCAAATTCAAAATTTATTTACAATATTAGGCTTCGCTTTCATAACAGAGCTCTCCCACTTCACGCCGATCACGTAAGAAAGTTAAGTATTGTTCCATGGTTATCTAAAAATCCATTACACCATCTATTGAACCACATAAACTTGGACTAATGACTAACCTTTGCGTAATTCTTTCCACAAATACTTTTGTCCCGCGACAAGGCTGTGGGAAAAGCAAATTTTGAAAACAAAAGCCGTTGATAACCTCTGTTCATTATGATGTGTTAATTGCCCATTCATACGAACCAATTGGGTATTGTAATTAGCTAATCGTTGTTAACCCGTAGCCATAGCTCGTAAGATCATTCCTTAATGCCTTACGTAGTAAACTTAACAATTGTAGTAAGGCACTAAGACAGCTCGCTCTGAAGCTATTGAAGTGGCTCAATTCTGGAAAATGTTTGAGTGTCGATAGTATTGATGACTTTCAATTACTTATTATTCTAATTTACTTTTAATTCAAAGAAGAAGCTTCTCTCTTCGTAGCCATAACTGAAAATAATGTAACAATCTATAAAATTTCCTTTAATCTACCTCACTAAATTTTTGAAAATTTTGTAAGTAAAAATCATAAACAGATCAAGAATATTCATTAATTTTCATACTTTGTACATTATTGTTATATAAATATCACTCTGTAAAAGTTTTAGACACATCAAAATTTTTAAAACATTTATTTGTATATATTCTATGATTGTGGCAACACTTCTAAGACCTCGTTATATCAACTGATGCAGTCGTGTGCAGAATAGTAACTCATTCATTGCAAAACAAGTGACGATTGTAGACTGCACCGCACACTGCCAAGGCTAACAGGATTCTTCACTAATTGGACTTCAACTATGGAAATTAACACTAAACATAGCCATAAATTTAGTAAGTACACTGTTAGAGGACCGAGGAGCTTACCCAATCTTAGTAATATTATAAATGCGAAAGTTTGTGAGGATGTGTGCATGTATGTATGGTTTGTTAGTCTTTCACGCAAATGGTGGAATATCTGAATAACACATATATCGGTTGTCGGAATCCCTATAGTTGTCCGAGCGTACGTAAAATTATTCACGTGCCAATACGTAAATAATTTTAAGGTACACTTGTAATCCCATATTCTAAACAATATATTTTGTTTTATGAATAAATTAATTGAAATTGTAATGTTGGATGTAATAGACTCCAATGCATACTATTCCTGTTTCGGTGCAGTACAAAACTATTTCATATGCAGATACGTTTTTGTGATTTTGTAAAGTAATTCCACGAATCGTATACAAAATGAAACTGAACAAATCCCCTCTGTTCGCAGCTTCCATGGTGCTCAATCTACCATGTAAACATGTTGCAAATAGGTTACCCGCTTCTCACCATTGTGAGTTTCTAACGTTGTTCTTTTACAAATTGGCGTTTGGGCGTATGCTATGGCAATGTGGTAGATAATACGTCTAAGAAGTACTTAGATAAAATGTTATTTAAATAAAATGTAAGGTTAGTAGACAACAAATTTAGAACATATTTATGAAGATCTTTGCAATTTTTATATTGAGAAAAATTTAAATAATTTGGAACAAAAATATTCATTCCTATATTGTCTATCAATAAAATATTTTTAACCCATCAAATTACGAATAGTCAAAATCGATAAACAAAAGAATCTCTATGTTATTATAATCATATATTTATCTAGCCTGATGAGAAGCAGAGATGAAGTCTAAGATCTTAGACGCAAGTTCAAATAATGCTTTTTCACTCTTTTTCTTAAAGATCGTTAAATTGTAGGATTAACTAAGTATCTAAATTGTTGTACAAAACACAGTTCAAATAGATGTATTATTTACAAAAAAGGCAACTGGGAATTTCACCGGCTCAGTTGTGCAACAGTCGCTGTTGACAACTGAAGACTCATTGTTTAGGACAAAAGGAAAACGAAAGCCCTCGACAATAACGTGTTTGAAAAGAAGCGTTTCAGTTACCAGTTAGTTTGACATTTAAACACTTCAAAACTCTCTCTCATCGGAATATTGACGACATCTGTGGCGCAGTGGTAAAGTGCTTGCCTCTGAACCGAGTGGTCCCGGGTTCAATCCCCGGACGGGTCCTGATGGAAAATGACCTTTTTCTGTTTGGCCCGGGTCTTGGATGTTTATCTATATATGTATTTGTTATAAAATATGGTATCGTTGTGTTAGTATCCCATAAAATTAGTCTCCAACTTACTCAATCTGTGTGATTTGTCCTAATATATTAATTTATTTATTTTTCTACTTTATTCCCCAATGTTACGTGTCGAAATCCAGAATCCGCTTTTCTACTTTTTCTTCTCCATTTCGGATGATCTTTGGCATCGAGCCAAGATCTTATCGACATCGAGCTATCAAGTTTTTGGTTTATCTCATATATTAAGAAAAGTGCGGTTGAATACTGCAAAACTATCGTCGAGAAAGTGGATGTCCATAGGAGATAGTGCCATTTTTTCCGGAAGACTTGTCACAGGAAATGATTAGCTATAAAAGGTGTTTGCAGGTGTCTTGTGTCGTATATTTCACTATGATGTACTGTGTTGTTGAGTAGCAATAACAATTGCTAACACTGGTGATAGATTTTATTATAATCGCCTAAAGGCATCAACATTCAACGTCGCAGTCAACTGCAGCTACCACAGTCAACCGTTATTACACTTACATTTTATGACATTGCTGCAGTCATAATTACAGCCAATTTTGTAGTTAAACCGTTTATGCGAAATTTATACCTTCATATGCATACCTTTTTCACATCATAATAATAATATTTTTCAAAACGAAAAACTACTGGCAATTTTGAAGAAAAGAAAATTTACATAGAACAAAAACTCTGTGATTTAAATTTAAAACATTGAAAAAGAGCAAAGCATTTTTTTTTTCAATGTTGTAACAACATTGTCGGCTGCCAGTAACTGCTCTAGCTGCGTAATGAATCATTTTCCTAGTCGAGAACCGATCGCAAAAACTATGCCAGTCTTGCAGCGGTTGCATAACGAGAAAATGCAGAAATGCGCGCGCAGAGTCATGCGCCTCTTATGTCATTAAACAGCTGGTAATACTTATTATCAAAGACTTCTTGGACATTTATCTTAAAATAAAGACGACAATCAAACTCATTAATTTCATAGTCATCCGTAGGCATATCTGTAGGTTAACAAGCTTGGATGTTCTAGTTGTCAGGCACAGTAACGTGTATCCAGATTGTATTTCGATGAATAAGATTTGTAAAAAAATATTCGATGAATAAGAATTGTAAAAAGTGTGTCATGCTCACTCAAATGGTCAATCTGGGCCCGGTCGTTTTTCACATTTCACATGTATATATATATATATATATATATATATATATAGATCTGAAATGTGAAAAAATTCGAGTCATTTCTTCTCAGCAGTGGTCGTTCCGAAATGCCGGTAGTTTGTAGCTTGTGAGAAATAACTACAAATATAAACATTGACGAGATAAAGTGCCTGTGAAGGTATAATTTCTGAATAAATGATTTGAATTTGAATTTGAACTCTACATTTTATTTATTAGTATATACGTTACTTCTGCGTGAGAACTAAAACACTGAAAATAAAAATAAAACAATTTTTTTTGTATAACACACACAACCTATTCATTGAGATCATAAAGCATTTGAAATGAATAAACACCTTTGAACTTAAATTCATACTAAAAACAGTACTTTCTCGGCAACCTTAATTTATTTTGACCCACAAACAGCGCTAGTGCATCAATGGTAAGTGGTCGCCTTACCATGCGTTACCGCTCATTATAGACAGTTACAGCAAATCCATAATGACGCGTTGAGGTTAGCGGCCACGTTAAAGTTTTTGCTACGTTATTGTAGGTGACCCATTCGAGCAGGTATTTCTTTTATACCGTCCGTGGTTTTAAGGTCAACGGATTTCAGAATCAAAAGATATGGATTTATAATAAAACAAAATATGTCGTTTGAATATATAATTCACTGCAAAACATCATCAAGAATCAAATGAACAATCTAACACTTCTTCCTTGTAAAAGACGTTTGGATGAACTGGAGCACTCTCTATAACTTAATACGAGTGTAAAATATTGTTATTTCCACAATAAAGTTACATAGATCCGCACAGGACTACACACACACGTAGCTGCCACTAGCTGTCTCAGATCTCCCACCTACGCCAGTTCCCGGATTTGTGACGCCGTGAAGCCCGCCGTGAAGTCAGTGAAAAAAAATTTTGAAAATTCAGTAGGGCGGAACCACACGCCAATAAGTTGCCACAGGTCGTGACACATATTTTCAAACGCCAAGTGCCGCATTCAAATAACATCACAAATAAATATTTTGAAAATATTTTGTATAATTCGTACCAGCCTCTACATCGAGCTGCAATAGCTTCATAAATCGTAAAGCTCAATGCTTGACGTCAGCTGGCGTAGCTTTGTACGATAAAAGACACGTTGTAAAAACAATTCACATTATGCTTTGCCATTTACTAATGCCAGAGCCGGCATTAGTACGGCATACTATCGTCGAACAGTTTGCCAAACTTCGGCGGATCCTATGAACATTGATGGTTTTTGGAAATGATGATGATGAAGAAGCAGTACAATTATGATGAACAAAACTTAAACAAAAGGTTATATTTATATCGTACAATAAACGTAATATAGTAATAGCATACACAGGTACAGTACACATATACATAGTATCACATGTCCCTTATAGCGCAGACAGAAAAATGAGTTCTCTTACCTCATCATATTCCTCATATGTGTAAGTACATAACAATTTTAAAGATTATCCATGAGATCTTTAATCTATCGTACTAGCAATAATTTTTAAGCATTATATATATATATTTCCTACAAAAATGGTTTGAGTTCTGATTGTGAGTTTTTAGTAGTATCAGAAAAAATATTCTCAGTTCTCACATAACTCACTAGTTAGATAACAAACTAAACATTAGTGATATCCAAGTTATGCTATATCATATTTTTATGTTGGTACTGCTCAAGAGTATATGAGCATAAAAACTATCTAATTAACACTCAGTTGAGTGCGACGAACCGAGAAATGGCGCTGTGTGAGTGAGCGTATCGTATAATAACCCTTGCATAAAACGGGACTTCTGACTTATTTTTACCCTATATATTATCAGCATTATATCGGTTGCATTCGGAGCTGTGACGCCGCAAAGCCTGATTTCTACCAGGGTTCGTCGCACTCAACTGAGTGTTAATTAAATAGTTTTTATGCTCATATATTCTAACTCCGAATAATCACAGCTCAATCATTTAGAAAAATAACCTTGAAATTTTGAATATTCAGCTGTGGTTACATGGTCTGACGTATAATGTATAAATCTCTATGAATAACAACATATATTAATATGGTACCTAATATAATAGCAACGTTTTTTCTAACACTGGCAACACAGGGTAAATGTCACCTCTGTTCCATATGTTGTTTTGTATACTATAAAAATAAATTACAGTCCAAAAAAATACACGGCATTTTATTAAACACGATAAGATGTCCCTGACGTCAATAAAAGCTTTTGGCAAAAACAATATTTCTGTAGAAATTTTAAAGTCTTTATTTGCCATATTGCCCAAAAACAAAACACGGCAAGCGACAATCCATTTCTCATGAGATCGCGACGATAAACGCGCACAACTGTGATGTAAGGGTGCGAGAAACGCTTGTGCAACTCATTGTTTAGGATTTTGTATTAATGTTACAAGTTCTGCGCTAAAAGTGCTACAAAGGAAAGAAAAAGGAATATAGTTCGTACATAATTTCTGCGTAACATTTGTTTGTACAATGCTTTCATTGCACTTAATGCCGGCTGTAATAAATTGTCGCTGAACAGTTTGCCAAACTATTCCGGATTGCTGGTTTTTCATTGCGGCAAATATAAGCTCTCATACAAACTACGCATTTTTATTCATTCGCTTCGGCATCGCTGTCTTGGTTCGGCGATAGTCGGTATTATAACAAGAGCTCGCCCTTAATTTTAGTTTTTATAATTATTTTCGTTTTTTTATAAGTTTCACACTTTTTTTATATATAAAAATACAACTAAATAATTAAAGTTAACTACTAACTACATTAAACTTGTTCAAATAACTCACTTTATCTATAAAAATAAAACTAAATAAATCAAATTAAAACTAACTAAATTAAACTTATATTACAAACTCACAATATTAAATGTTTACAAAAATGTCAGTCTCGGCAATTCGTCGCCTCATTAATTTCTCTTGATATCAAGGATTCATTGAATGTCATGTTGTCAATATAAGTTAATAGCGAAATTATAGTCTTATTTTAAGCCAGATTTGAAGACACAGAATTTCTCGTATCGTATAAGTATATATACATATCGTACATGTAACTGTTAAGAAAATTTCACTAGGTTCAGATACTTATTGCATGTCTTCCATATATGTATATAAATTGAAGTGGTATTATACCAGAATCAAATCAAAATCAAATCATTTATTCAGAAATTAGGCCTTCACAGGCACTTTTTCACGTCATATTCTAAATTAAATGATGTTTACCAAAGCTACAAACTACTAGCATTTCGGAACGACCACTGCTGAGAAGAAATGCCGAAAGAAACTCATTCAAACAGTGTTGGTCCCTATTATGCCAGAAGGGCTTACCATTTTTAAATATAAATTTATAGTTTTTTGTCAGTAATATAACATGTAAGTACACAATAAAGTACATGGTCAAAAGGTATACTGAAACTTAATATGACCAGTAACAGTGTACAGTACATATCAATACAATGTATACGCTTCCAGAAATTATATATCTTTAAATTTGTCATGAGTAAATCGTGGTCGAAATTAAATAGACATTGTAATATTTAATTTCGACCACGCAATGCATGCAACAAACGACATTTATCTAAGTGAAAACTCAAATTGGGCTCAATCGCATGCGAGCATGGCTATTGTCAAACGGATTCCGTTCACGGCCGATCTCTATCAGTTTGAAGTCCACATTAGGCGAGTGAATTGAGCCAGTGAAGTCATGAATGACAATTAAAAGTTGAAAGAAAAAAAGTTTATTGGCTAAACACAAACTTTGTCCCAATTAAATGTTGTGGACGATGTAGATAAAATACTATAATTATATAAAACCATTTCCATCCACCTAAATCATTGAGGTGACAGGTGACAAGGGCTGTATATGTCGCCCAGAGAATAAGCATTGCCATTCAACGTGGCAATGCTGTCAGCCTTCTGGGCACGCTGCCTCAAAGCAACGAAGTACAGGGATTGCCCTGGCTTTTCTTGAGGAAGAAATTAGTGGCAAAACATCAAATTAATATTGGTTAGATATTAAATGTTTATGTATGGTTGAATAAGTAAACTTAATAGACACCTATGTTAAAATTTTACTTAGATTTATTTTAATTTGAAACTTACACCGATTCATCCTTGAATCACAATAATTATTGTAAAAATAACGCATAATAATTATTGTAAAAGTTTCTAATACAATAATATTGACTTCAATATGTGTCCTATAGCTCGACCAACATGACAACAGTACGCCCTAGCTTCAAGACATTTGCGTGTTAAAAGTATGTCACTGATACACGATACACTATACCTTCTTACTGACTGCAGGTTGGGTCGCTTAGTGTTTGCTGAATGTCCAAAACCGGTACATAACTACTATATAGTTGAGACGGTAGTTATGTGGATAAGTTACAGCAAAGAAATAAATAACTTGGTGTAATATATCATTATCCCGTGTGAATTCTCCACGGAGGCATTTATTTTTCCGGGATGACAGGTACCCTTTGTCCTTCTCCATACTTTAAACTACATATATGCAAAATTTCAAGACGATCGATTGATCAGATAAAGCGTAAAGAACACAACAAACAAATTTACTTCCACATTTATTATATTAGTTAGGGTTAGCATCGAACGAACAATCATGGAACAGCCCGCCGCACCGAACGAGTATCCAGCGCGTGCAGAGAAAAAAATTTGATCTACTTAATTATTGTCTTAAAGTTATTAAAGTTAGATATTATTTCCTTACGTCAAATCACTTGGCCATCTTGTTTCGATCAGTGACATTGACATTAGAAGTAGAAATCTTAAATTTTCGTTCCAATGACCAAGATATGACGAAATGGTGATATTTTATTCAGAAACTAAATTTATACGTCCACATCGAATAATCTGATTATATAACTTGGCCTAAGTTTTGATGCAATCTTATTCGGATATTTAAATTACAGTCATTAAGTTAAATCGGCGTACATTATTTTGATGTCAAGATTATTTTGATACCTGTTTAGGTCAAGAAGTGTTTGTTTTCATTAGTTAATAATAATGAAAATTATTTTGTACTAAACTAATGAACAGAAGTTTCGACAACGCTTCGGAGATACCCTTTCTCTCTCTATTATGTAAGCGTTTTCCTGATTGCTTCCAGAGACCGCTTTCTTACGTTTTCTCTCCGCACGATTTGGACATCCTTAGTAGTCAGACCATTAACACCCATACCTACCTTGTCTTTTTGGGTACCCTTTAATAAAAGTTAACGATAGACAGCTCTGTCTGCTCACGTGGCGTCCATCCCACCGGATCTGTCATCCGAGAAAAAATCGGACAGAAGTCGCGGCCTCGACAATTTTTTTTATTAAATTGTAAACCAAATAGTTGAAGAGACACATTTAAAAAAAATTGTATTCCAGATATAAACTAGATGGACAGAACTACATTATATACATATAGTATTTGGAATCTTCTTTTGCTGATTCCTAAAATCTATAAAAATATTTATTGTTCGACAAACATTGTCAAATGCTTCTTTTTTGTGTTTTTTACTATCGAGGGTTGAATTGTAGCCAGACTTGCACTTCGGGGTTTCGATTCCGTGAGAAATTCGATATTAAATGTACCCTATACGCTATTTTACACGTGTAACGAACCTACTAACGCACTCAAACTTTCGCATTTAGGTATAATATTAGTGGGATGTATGAAAAGTAATGTATTAATAGTTTTTTAGTTCGATAATCTCGATTAACGCTAAGACGGAAGCTGCGCCGCTACGTCCCGTGCGGCCCTAACCACCGGAAAGTATTTACATGAGTTTTCACAATATACTGAGTCATAGGCAAAGCTATTGATAAAAATAATAGCTTTTATAGTAATGTTTATGAGATGCTATTAAAATATGAATCTAAAAATAGGCCAAAGCACTTAATAAGGAGTTTAATAGTTAAGTGTACGTATATAAATAGCTTTACGATTATGTGAAAGTGGGTATATTAAGTCTGGGTGTATATTTCTTAATATTTATGTGGAGTGAGGCAATATGCTCATGCTCAACCGCCTGGAAAGATCTACTATGTCGGGTGTGATGGGGAACCGCAGCTACAATGATATTATGATAGAGGTTATGTAATTCATCCAATCTTGCGAATAATATCGCGATCCAGTCTTGTCATTTCAACCACAGGCGCCATCTACCTATAGTATTGCGAGCAATCTACTTTGTTTAACGGCGTCTCATTGTGGCATTTAGTCTAGAGGACAGCCTACAGCATCTAGAGGATATGAGGCAGTCCTAGTGATTCGTATTCCAACTGCGCCAAGTCCTACACTGTGGAGGCCTACGACAAAGCGATTAGTATAAATGTAGACACAGACTTGGCGAACACCCTTTGATTTAATACCTTCCATATTTCGTTAGAAATAAGTAGCACCTTTGTACTTGCTCCTATTTACTGTTTGTCTCTATATTGTGTCTCTGTGTACGTAAACTGTTAATTAAATGAATGAGTAAGAATCTTAACTTTAAACACCTTTCGTTAGACGAAGTATTTAACACACATTACTTAGGCTAACGAAGTTGAGAGTACCTCAACAAGCGACAAAGTATGGGGTCACAGCCGCAGGCGTAAATCGCGACAGCATGTCGGCAGACCGGTTTTGTTGACTATAGGATTATGGTAAATAATATGTATGCTTAAAAGTGTTCCTTTGTGATTTTGTCTATTTTTATTAACACTTTAAAATATATTTTAAAGGAGATGAGACCGTTGTCCAGTATTGGGATGAAAGTGTTTAAACATGTTTGGACATATTTTTTTGAATAATAATCTTATGTAGTGGCTTAAAAGGGGTTATTCTGGGGGGCCCTTTCGTTTATTCATATATTTTAAATAAATTATTATTTCGAAATGAACATCTACAAATCTCGTGTATCTTGTTTTTAAATACAAGAGGGAAAAAATTTGCACAGGCTGAAACTAAATATGGGTTATTTAATTTATTCACGGCCTTTGGTACCTTTTAACATTACCTAAATACCTAGTTCCCTTGAACAGTCCAAAACAAATGGCCTGTATGACATGGTTAAAAATCGATCTCTGAAGTTCAGTCGATTTCGCGACCTTTAGCCGTGAACCGTAAAATCATCCATTAATTGACGTTTTCTAAAATACAAATTGTTTAAAATTCAATTCATTACGACATAGGTTACAATGGATGCTATATTTATACATTCATAACTTCATAAGTTTACTACATCCTACCGTTTAGGTTTACAATAATGTGGATTAATATTTATATATATAAAAAAATGGCAACTTAAATTGCAAGGTGTACAAGGTCGGTAAAAATTACACTTTTTAAAGCTTATTGCCAAGCCTTTCATACTTGTAGCTTGTGGGTCAAGTATTCGCAGAGGGCGTACAACGTCCTCCGAGTGCAATATAACAACGCTTTCAGGATGTTTATGGGTGGGTGGCTGTGCTGGTGCATATAGCATGTTTGCTGAAGCGCGTACAAACGATTTTGCGCAAAAGTGCAACTTCTTTGATGCGTAGGCTACATGGGAGCTCCAACAGCATTCCCAAAGTCATTGCTGATAAGCCGAACTGTCCGATCCAGTACTGTACTCGTATGCACTGCGACGTGGCTGGTGTCGCTGGTGCGGTACAACATTTTATATTAATTAATTTTATATTATATTATAATAATTTTTGAATTGATTTTAATTGAATTTATATACTGTATGATTCCATTGACTAAAAATAACTTTCAGGACTTTTTACTGACATAATATGGTTTTTCTTTGGACCGAAATAAATTATGATTATTATGTTTCTCCTCTTTTGGAATTCACGGTACTAAGTCCGGTCCTTTGAGAGGCTTGCGTGGGGATATTGATCCAACACGTAGAGGCCCTTTGGAGAGTTTTGATGTTGTGTAGGTCTCCCGCCAAAACCCGCTCGCGGATATATCAATAAAATGATATGCCCATGAGCAGGTTTCGGCGGGAGTGTGAACTATTGCAGAATAATGGATAGAAGTGCTGGTCTATAGAATGAAATTTGGATGAACTAAGAATGAGCTATTGCAAAGAGTTCGGTCACCTGCCATAATCATGATAACTGACTATTCAGTGGCAGGTGGTGACTCGCCGCTCACTGGATGGGCCCCTCAAATCAGTCGCCGCGATTGGCGACAAAGGGGCAACATTGGCGTGGGCGGCTAAGGGTGTAGAGAGGTGAGTCTGCGGGGCGCGAAATCATGGTGATCCAGTCAGACGCCCCCGGCGTTATGACATTTTACACTTCCACCCTTCGAGCATATAGCTCTCGCGACTCCACTCTGGCCGGCCGGTGAAGGCAAGCCAGAGGTAGGGGTCCTGTTACCTCTCGGTTTCCACTCCGACCTTGGGGAAGGAAGGCGGAGGTGAGGAACAGGGGCCTCCCCTGGGAGCACTCAGGTCCGTGGGGTCGCTACTCCCCAACAGCTCGCCACAAGCTGCCCTGCGGGCTGATTATTATTATTATTATTATTATAACTTGGTTTTAAGCAAAAATATGCATGTGCCAGGAGGAGGACTATATTTTCGTGCATACATAATGTAAAATAGTGGGAACTATTTTACATTATATATGCACGAAAATATAGTCGACGATGTAAAGGAAATCGCTTGTAAAAATTGGATAAGGATAGCCCAGGACAAAAATGGTTGGCGTAGACGGATGGAGGGATACACCCAGCAGTGGGTCACGGAGGGCTGCAGAAAATGATGATGATGAGGCATGGAAGTGTGATTTTTATAAACATTACTAGCTTTTGCTCACAACTTCGAATGTGAGTAAAAATCCGTTTCCCGTGGGAATTTTAGGAAATCTCTTCTTAGTAAGCACTAATGAAATTTCAGCTTTCTATACCCAGTAGTTTCGGCTGTCCGTTCGTCTGTCTGTCAGTCACTCAGTAACGCATGAGTTATATGTGTATATATAGATTTTCAAAATTAACTAATTGAGTTGCTATTAAGCAGTCACATGATTCTAATTAGAATTATTTATTAATTAAATCATTAAAATATCATGCCACATGTCACGTATAGGCACAGCGTTTACGTGATAAAAGTTTGTTATTTATATCATCTGTAAGGTACCGTATAATCTACATTCATATTCAACAAGGTTTCAATATTATATTACTACATATATTACTATAATACGTATACGTACGTATATGTATTATAGTAATATAATACGGAAAGCGACTTTCCGCTGTCTGTCTATCCCTAGGCTTAGATATTTAAAACTACTATAACTTTTTAAATTTTATGTATTCATTTAAATTTTGTCATTTTTAATAATGATGTAAATTCATCCTCCTAATTTTTAATATATGTATAAGACCTATATTTATTAATTGACGTCCTTGGAGAATAGGCTGCGGTGAAGTTTGTTGCGCCGCTTCTTCTTCACCTGCGCTTTAGAAGTCGGCAGTAGACTTAGTTTAAGTAATTTTTTGACGTCAATAAGTGTTGTGTATCATCCTAAATTGAATAAAGAATTTTGAATTTGAATTACGCAACGAATTTTGATGGTAGTTTCTTTTTATTTGGTATTCTTCGAGAAGGTTTGTGTATAATTTATCATTGTTTTACCCGAGCGAAGCCGGGACGGGCCGCTACTAATATTATGTATGTGAATGTTGTGAGTTATGATACAATGATTGATTATACTTAACACATAATTATTTCATTCATACTTTGTGAATTTTGAAAACATTATGTCTACACATTGTTTGGTACTCACACTAACACGGTTAAAATACTAACACATCGATTACAAATTTCAATAAGAGACTAATATTATTAATAGTATGAACCTAAATAAAATGGACCAAGTGAGAATCGGAGTCGGGCACTAATGGTTCAGTACCATTATATTATGTAAACAAAAAATGCAAAAATATCTCGTTTGTTGTTGTTTTTTATTATTTTTCTTACTTATTTATATAGAATTTTACAATTCCAAAGATATGTCCTGGTGACAAACGGACAGGCGGACGTACAGCGGAGTCTTAGTAATTATTGAGTCATTGAGTACGGAACCCTAAAAACACTTAAGAAATCGATGGAGACAGTATAATATAGAGGCTTATGGGACACACAGCAGAGATGGAACATGGGAAAGAGACGGTAGACTTTGTACCAAGGTCTACCGTTAGTACCTCTTGTGGAATAAAACTCCAAATTGATAAAGTAGAAGAGCACAATTGAGCACAATTTTCTAAGATTATCCACGGCTGTACAAGTGGGCCGTGAGATTGCATTGTGGGGTAGCTTTTATCTGAGATCCGTTTTGTTTAATTCGCCACTGTTATTGATGTTATATTAACCGTTTTAAAATAAAATAAAATTTATTAACATCTGCTCTAGTACCGAATTCCGTAAATTTATGTTTGTTTTGTAAACATCTTCGTTCACAAAAAGTAATTTGTCTTTGCTTGATATCTGGACTTATCTTCTCGGCGAGTATAGAAGCCGTCGCACCTTATTGGCACGCAAAGTACACACTCTTGCTTCTTTTATCTCGACTGAGTACTGTGATCATTACATTACTTATGTGTATTAAATACGCACTTACCTTTTTTAACCTTTTGATTAAGTATCCCAATGCTGGGCAAAGCTCTCTTATTTTTCCTCTCATCTCGGTCCAAGGCAAAGTCTTGTTTGATAAAGTTGAGGTCGTACCGCCATCTATTCCGTGGCCTTTACCTCTACGGCCCGCAAGTACCTTATACCTGTTTTTTTTATGTTATTATATTACCTATTTTAAGTAATTAAAAGTTATGTTTAACCTTCATAGATAAGGCCAATTTTCAATAGTTGAAGGATGTATTAGATTCTTATATGCGACAATCAGCTGATAATTTGCAGCCACGACATTACAAGCATTTTAACGGTTTGTTAGTATCTAATTAAGGTGTAAGGCCATCTGCTCCGTTTGACCCCATTAGCCCATAGATCTTTGCAGTGTGTCATTCTTCGTAAATAATATTTTTTTAATTCGAATTCTTAATTCGATCGTTAGTTTGTTACTAAAAAAATAGTTTATTTGACAAAAAAATATACACAGTAAGTATTAAACATCAACTCCCAAACTAGGGAAACCCTGTATCTTTGGAACCTGGAGCACCGTTACTGTAAAGGTTTATTGTGGCACAGTAATCATCCATATCAATACATATAATAAAACAGTAGAAAATAAATATAAATAAATATATTACGACAAATCACACAGATTGAGCTAGCCCAAAAGTAAGTTCGAGACTTGTGTTATGGGATACTAACTGAACGATACTATATTTTATAACAAATACATATATAGATAAACATCCAAGACCCGGGCCAATCAGAAAAAGATCATTTTCCATCTTGACCCGACCGGGGATCGAACCCGAAAGAAAAAACTTTGCACCCATATCGTCCAATTTGCGTTAGTCCTCGATCAATTGACGAGCGACCCACGAGATTAACGAGAATAGGGGACATCTATTTAGGGACCGTACTATGTACCTGATTGAAGGAATATTGAGGAATATTTCAATAGATAATATTCATCTTGGCATGGTTACATTCGGAGCTGTAACACTAAAAGCTAACCTATTACCATAAAAAAATTGGCATTAAATTTTGAAAATTCGCCTATGATTTTACAACCAGCTTGACTAATATCAAGCTGGTTGTAAAATCATAGGGAACCCTCATTGGGAATGCTATTTTTGCCTATCAGCTGTTAAGGCTGTATGTCCCTGGAGTGGACCCATTCTAGGATGCCGCGTATATATTTCAACGATATTCAACTAGGTACGTATCCTAGCCGGTCAAGTTGAGACCGGCTACACACGCTCCGATTTAAGGGACTACAGAAAGGGATGCAGGTATAAGAAAGAGATAAAGGACGACCTTCCTTTTCTATTAATTTCCTTAATTTCTATTCATTTCCTTCTTTCCTAGATTGCCCCTGCGGCCTTGACGTCTGGTAACCCTATAAAGTGGGATTGGGAACATATCCAACGATATTTTTGTCGCATGTCGCCGGAGAGACCGGCCCGACTGGCTACCCTATGGGTGCCAGAAGGGCGTAGGCGCAGAGGGAGACCGCGATAAAAATGGCGGGACGACATTGATGCGTTCCTTCGGGGGTGGCAACAGGCTGTCCACAGAGATTCGTGAAAATAAGAAGGGAAGGCCTTTGGCCAGTAGTGGAACACATCACGGCCTAATATAAATTTTACGCAATTTTACTTACAGAGATATTAATTTGTTTTTTCTTTATTTTCAGATCCGTAAAATGGAGCTACGATGGTGGCTCAGTCTGTGGGCTGCATGTTTCTTTTCATCTGGTATGTTATTTGACCTTAAGGTCCTTAATCGAATATTGCTGTACCTATTTCTGATTGCTAGGTATACTATATTATTGTCATATTCTTGTTTATTTTCTGACTGTTAGAAAATCTTTGTGATTTCTTAACTCGGGTTGGTAACTCATTAATATATGGACTATAATTTGGACAACAACATTTCGAGTTCAGAATCTTTTTGCTGAAAATTCCCGAACAAGAGAAATGCTACTCCAATCCCAACTAATATTATATTACAGTATGCGAAAGTAAGTTTTATTTGTTACCACTTCACGCTATATCTACATAACCAATATTCTTGATTTTTTTCTTACTTATAGTTAAAAGTATGGAAAAGCATATAGGCTTCTTTTAAGTCTGGGAAAAAGTACATTTCCCGCGGGAAATTCACGCGAGCGGAGACGCGGGTAAAAGCTAGCTATTATTTTTTTTTTTAATTTATTTGACACAAACAGTCATAAAAACAAATTCCAGAAATATATATGTATATATTTCCATCATAATCCATAGAGGGAATGTATCATGCGAACTTTTTTATGCTCATGTACTTGAGTACAATTATGTACATACGAGCTCGTATGCTCAAACAGTTCGTAATATTATAATATACGTATTTTGAGTCAAACTTCTTTATTTTTTACTATAGGCACATCCCGGCTTCCACTCAGATAAAACCATAATATAATAAATAACCTAAACTTTCTTCAGGCAATCTATTAGTGAAAACTATACAAAAATCTGTCCGGTAGTTTTTGAGTTTATCGCGTTAATAGAGACAATTGGACAGGAGGTTTCCTTTTTTAGAATAAATGAGGATAATTACTTATTTTAGGGTCATCAAACATGCTGCCAGTTTTCACACAAGATATGAATAACTTACCATTGTCAGAGAGTACACCGATAGGAGAGATTGTGTACACACTGCAGGGAATGGATCCTGAAGGACTACCAGTGAGTACCTACAACGTTTATCTATTCAAAATTCTTTATTCAATTTAGGATGATATACATCACTTATTGACGTCAAAAAATTACTTAAACTAAGTCTACTGCCGGCTTCCGAAGCGCAGGTGACGAAGAAGCGGCGCAACAAACTTCACCGCAGCCTTTTCTCCAAGGACGTCAATTAACAAATATAGGTCTTATACATATATTAAAAATTAGGAGGACGAATTTACATCATTATTAAATATGTCAAAATTTAAATGAATAAATAAAATGAAATAAAGTTGTATTTCCAATAAAATTATTGAAAATTCTCACCCAAAAGAAAATTACCTAATCAACTATAACATAAGCTTTACAATATACCTACTTTAATAACTCATATATAACAATTTCTTTACACGGTGCATGGTGATACATAACTGCACACTAGCGCCACCATCACATTTATACCAATTTCTTACGTTTATTAGCGAAAACTAAACAATCCTCTTTCCAAATTATTCTACACTATATAACAGAAATAATTGCAAAGATTTATAGTTTTCCATTACACAATGTAGTCACAGTTTACTATGAAGATTTTGTGGCCACCGATTTCGATTTAGTCCTTTTTGGTCAAATTTTTAATTAGATAAATATAAGGATGAAATTTACGCAGAAACTAATACAGTCTTTTTGTCTTTTACAGATAAAATATGACTTAGTGGGCACTGACAAGTTCAAAGTTGATCCTGTGACCGGAAATGTAACTTTAGTTCGGCAATTGGATAGAGAAGTAAGATATTTATTTTCAGCAAATACATGTTATTCATAAGTCATTATTGCAATACAGCCTCAACATTCCCGTAGAGGGTTGACGTCAGGCAGACAGCCCGTAAATCACAGGCGAGTATTCAAATGTTAAAGATTAATTTTACACTGACCCTAGGCTCCATGGCGTCACAGCCCTGAACGCAACGGGAACTGAGAATATGAGAGAGACCAGGACAAACACGAGATCTAAAGTTACTTCGCAATTAAGGTCCAGCGTAAAATAATTCTCTATCTCATCTGAGAGTTTTTTCGCTAGCTTCTATGTCCATTGGGCATTGGCATTGGAGCCCAAGATCAATCAGCATTGGCAGGCAGTTAATCAATTAAAATAATGAATTGCTTTTCACAATATAGATATACAGTCGATAAATATTATTAAATATATTCGTCACCTGAAACACTACAATTCTAAATAAAACCTGTTGGGTACTGCAACTTAAATTAAAATTCAAGTAAAAATAAAATTAAAATGTCGTAAAATAAGTCCAGGCACCAGTTAAATACGTAATTTGTTTTTTTCAGACTGAAGACACTCTAAAATTCCTCGTGTCCATAGAGGAGCAGAATCCTGATCCGAAGCAGAAACTGGTCCAGCTGCAACCAGTCACAGTCATAGTTTTGGACGAGAATGACAACCCGCCTACTTTTAAAAATGTGAGTTTTCTTTGTATCACATTATTTTTTTGAATTATTGAAAAAAAAACTATACTTACTTCAATATCAATGTCACTTAAACCCATTTTTAAATATTGTTTTCTTATAGCGTAACATAAAAAATAGTGGCCACTTGTAAAAAAGAAAATACATTTATTTCGATTTTCAAATGTTTTTCACAGGATTTTTTTCAAACGAAAAGAGACATTGTAAATGTTATTTATTTTAATAAAACATCTATCATCACATTAAATTTTTTAAAAAATAGTAGTATTTTGTACTTCTTTAAATACTGCTTAGTAATTAAATACAAAATGAAATCTCTTCAGGACTCTGGTACTATGGTATTAATTTGAAAATTAATAAAAATATTGGACACCTTTAAAGTAAACAGAGCAATAACATATGTTTTCTAGTCATGTCAAAGTGACGTCAAGATAATAAATAATATCGATAGCTTAACCAATGGCAGCTGCAGACGAGGGTGTCTAGTCAAGTGTGACTCCCTTTATATTTAATTTTCACGTATTTTTATGCTTGACTGATGTTCCAAAGATTATGATAGAGTTAGTTTCTGGTTCAAAATTTGCAAATATTATTTTATTTTATTTGCAGAGCCCTTATGAAATAGATGTGCCTGAAGATGAAGCGATAGGAAAGACAATCCTGACTAATATTTTAGTTGAAGATAAAGATTCGGTTGGAGACAACCTAGAGGTTGGGTGTTTGGATGACCAGGTAAAGTTGAAGTACCTACTATATTTAGTTATTTAACTAGTGATATTTTTGTGAAATACCTACTTAGTGCATATCAAGAGTAGTTTTATATTCAGGACGTGAATCGATTTTAGTGGACTAAAGGTAATATTAGTCTAACTAGGTAGGTACTTACAAGAAAATCTGTGTCTTGTTTTTTTTTAACCTTAAATGTAATTATCAAAATAAATTTCAACTTTGACGTTAACTTTAAAAACGTGCAACTGTCGCAAGCATGGATTTAGTAAGTCGTAGTGTCTACTAATTCCATGGTCGCAAGTCGTTTTTAGAAAATGGCGTTGATACTTTGCGTTTGCCCGCGAAGGTTAAAGTTAACGTTAAAATTGACGATGGAAGGTAACCTTAATGAATCTAATTTCGATATAGAAACTGATGATGTTGAGATTTTGAAAATGACAAAATTTTGTGTTATTTCTATATCAACAACACATGTTGCTTCCAGTGGCCCGAAGCGTGCGATGCTTTCGTAGTGGTGACCCTGAATTCCACAGCTAACCACTACACTGGAGAATTAATCCTCAAAAAACAACTCGACTATAATGAGAAGCAATTCTATCAGTTCCAGTTATATGCTACAGTAAGCAAATTATTTATAATCTTGAGAAATAGTTTTTTTTTTTTAATTTAGGACAAATCACACAGATTGAGCTAGCCCTAAAGTAAGTTCGAGACTCGTGTTATGGGATACTAACTCAACGATACTATATTTTATAACAAATACATATTATGTAGATAAACATCCAAGACCCGGGCCAATCAGAAAAAAATCATTTTGCATCATGACCCGACCGGGGATCTAACCCGGGATCGCTCGGTTCAGAGGCAAGCACTATACCACTGCGCCACCGAGGTCGTCACTGTACCTACTTGTTCAATTTTATTTTTCATTCAATTGTTATCCTCTACTTATTCCATCCTGACAATTGCAACTGTGTAGCGGTGGTTACCCAGTGATTAAGACGTACTCCAGGTTCGAATCCTACTCCTTTTCATAGACCACCACTTGCTCTCGGTGAAAAAACATCGCGACGAAACCAGCACAGCTGTTAACTGTTTAGTTTCCTAGTGTGTATGGAAATACTAACTTACTTAACACGTCAGATGCCTTTAGGCGCCTAACTTCAGTGTTAGTAATAAGACACTCAATAAGATCAAATTCAAATTCAAAATTATTTATTCATCCTAAATTGAATACTAAGTAGACTTAGTTTAAGTAATTTTATGACGTCAACAATCACTTATTTACGTCAAAAAATTACTTAAACTAAGTCTACTGCCGGCTTCCAAAGCGCAGGTGAAAAAGAAGCGGCGCAACAAACTTCACCGCAGCCTTTTCTCCAAGGACGTCAATTAACAAATATAGGTCTTATACATATATTAAAAATTAGGAGGACGAATTTACATCATTATTAAAAATGACATAATTTGAATGAATAAATAAAATAAAAGTTGTTTTCCAAAAAAATATTGAAAATTTTCACATCGAAATATTAAATCATTGCGGATATAGGATATAATAATGTGGTTGGTAAACTACTCCATTTGCCAAATATGATGTATACAAATATAGAAACTCAGGCCAAATTTTACCTGATCAAAAGAAAATTGGTCCAATCCTTCGATCTGCGATACAACATAGTGCTTAGTTTGGTCTTAGTGTGTCCATTTATTTAATTTCTTTCTTACAGGATGGTACACTAAACTCAACAGCTCACGTAGAGGTAAAAGTGATAGATGTACAGAATTCCCCACCGGTGTTTAGTGGATCATTAACAGGAGCCTTAGCTGAAGACGCTCCAGTAGGATCCCTTGTGTTGACAGTGAAGGCCAGAGATGCTGATAGAGCACAGCCAAGAAACGTGAAGCTGGAGCTGGTCACAAGTAAGATTTTTTTATAGCCTGTATTTTGTGTCCCACTGCTAGGCAAAGGCCTCCCCTTCTTTCTTTCAAAGTTCTCTATCCTGAGCCATTTGTTGCCAACCACGCTGAAACCTGTCTAAATCATCCCGCCATCTAGTTCGAGGTCTACCTCAATTAAGATATCATATTTTATTTCTTCAATAGCTTGAAACTAGGAACAGAGGGCCTTACCATCTTCTCTTGACGCGATCTACTTTGCGACCTAAACAGCATTCTGCATCTGATCTGCATCGCAAATTCGCACCATCAAGTTAATTTTTAGTATGAATGCGATACAATTTAGGTTCCTAAATTGAACTGAGTTCCATTGGGATCCGTAAAAGTTGATGGTAGGCCTCCAGGTATGTTCTACTAGCTACGCGGCGAAGCCTTACTTCCATAGGAATATCGGGATAGAACATGTTTTATACAAAATTCTAGATTGAATTCTACCCTTGTGCCAGGATTGATGAAAATCAAATAGTATTTGCTTGATTAAATACCAAATAGCAATATTTGTGAGGACATAGAAAATTGGAGTTGACAGAAGAAGCTCTGCACCTAGCTGTGGGTGCAGCAAGAGTGTTGATGATAATGCATTGATTATTTTCCATGCTTGGGCAGGCGAGTGAGTTCTATGGTTCTGGCTGATGGGAAATGTTAGCCATTTTGGGTCATTGTAATATAAAACACATGCAATGTCTATAAATATGTATGTGTTTTATGAATAAATAAATAATACCTTTGTGTCCTTTCAGATCCATTGGATTTCTTTCTACTAGACAGCACTACAGGCGAGCTAAGAACAGCAAAGCCTCTCGATAGAGAAGCATTAGCTGATCCTTCTTCTCCACTCAACCTTACTGTTCGAGTAAGTTTTGCTATTAAAATAACACTGATTTGTTTGGTGATCTCTCTGAATGGTCATCATCACAATTAATAATATATTTTTATGCTTAGTTACCTATTTATATATTTTCCTTCTTATCGAATGTGTTATTTCTTATACTCGTCTGACATCACTTTTACAAGTACCTACCTGCCTAGTGGTATATAGTGGTATACTAACTTGTGAACGAAATATTTAAATAGTAAGATGGTTATCTCACAAAATTTTCCTTCACCGGACGCCTACTTTCAAAATATACATTTTACAATCTACTTTCAAATTGTAATATTAAATTAAATTGTTATTCACTACTTTCACAGGCCACAGAAATAGTAAACGGTTCCCCCCTAATCTCCGATCTGACAAGTACATTAGCAACTATAACGGTGACAATTAAAGACGTGAACGACGAACCGCCAAGGTTTAACAGAAGAGAATATTCCTTGGAAATACCTGAAAGTCTACCTGTGGGCACGCCATTGCCTAACCTTGATATGGTCATCACTGATACTGATGTCGTAAGTAAATTTTTTTCAAGCATTATCTAGAGTCCAAAGATTTTTAATGGTATACAAAGCGCTAGACTTGTGCCGTTCTGTTTGCATGATTTTCAGACTTTATATCATAATATACTCTTGCTTACACTAATGATGTTTACGAATATTTATGCACAACAGCTTAGTAAGCATATTATCGTCGAACTCAGATATACCTATTCGACGCGAATACACAAATATTGGGTATTTAGTATGAGGGCTTTGCCAAATGAAGGGAATATACCAAAACCAATATATGCAAAATAAACATACTAAATTTGAAAAAAAAAACGTGATTGCATGAAAATCCCGCTAATCCCGCTTCCCATTCTTTAACATTATCTTTTACCAGATAAAATTTTTAATTACGTAATTAATTTTAATTTGCATTTGATATCTGATGATTGTAGTTTCCTTTGTCTTTTATATTCATTATATATAGCACGAAGAATTTTCAACGCCCGATACCTATTGAATTAATATGAATGCTAAATTTATTTCATTTCTAGGGCCAAAACTCAGTGTTTTCAATACGACTGTCGGATGAACTCGGCGCATTTGTAGTAGAACCGGCCACAGCCACTGGGTCTGCTTCAGTGACTCTCAGACTAAATTCCAGTCTGAACTTCGAGGATCCTAATCAGAGAAAGTTTATTTTGGAAGTGAGTAAAATAACCACCAATACAAATTAATCTCATTGGTCATATAATTATCGGGATACAATCGGAAAAGGCGGACTAAAAGCTATGACAATACAATGATAAATAAATGATAAAATGTGAGATGGTGATGTCGATTATGACACTTATTGAAGAAGCACGTTCGTTGACGATTTAATTACTGCTGAATGTTAAAACTATACCATCAATACTTCGAAAAGATCAAACAAGAAATACAAGTAAATTCAAAAATATAGGAATCACTGCAGAATAAAAATATTAAGAACTAATTGTTACCCACAGCTATGCCCGTAGTTGCCTGTATTTGATCTCGAGTCATCAAGTGTATCTATTCAAAATTTCATCAAAATCGAACCATTTAACTGTGAAAGCGTGACAGATGGATACTCGCATTTATAATATTACTATGGTTTCAAGTTGACCTCTGTTTACATTTCAGGTAATCGCAGAAGAAATCTACACTTCTCCCCGTCTTTCGTCCAAAGCCAGTGTGACGATTTCCCTCACAGACGTGAACGATAATGCTCCAATATTCTCAGACGATCAATATTCAGCTACCGTCGCTGAAGCAGCGCCAGCTGGTACCAGGGTTACAGTGGTTGAAGCTACTGACAGAGATACTGGGAGGTGAGATAATAAAGTATTTTCTGTAATTCTGCTAACAATACCTACTTTATCAATTTTTAAAAAGGCCTATTATTTATTGAGCTTGAAATAATTATAATAGATACTCGCAATAAGAATCAAACCAAGATATACATAATATGTGGTATAAAGAAAAAAATATAGTCATTATTTATTGATTTATATGTATTATTGAGTTTTAGATAAGAGAGAGAGTTTGCAAATCACTTTTCACTATTTAAACTTTTCGCTTAATTGTTGTCTTCTTATTGTAATGCCTTAGTTCAATGCCACAGGATTCAGCAGTGAATTTGCAAGCCCACACCAAAACTTCAGCACAGAACAACCATATAGCTAAACTGTTTTAGCTAGTTTTAGTAATTTCTGCGAATATTTTAAATTCTTATTAACTTTCCTCTAGATTTGGAACTGATGGCATAGTATACCAACTGTCGGGAAACGGAGCGGAACTCTTCAGAGTAGACAACAGGAGCGGAGTCATTACTGTAGCTCCATGTCCTACGCCTGGAGTTCC
This sequence comes from Plodia interpunctella, assembly GCF_027563975.2. Classification (NCBI taxonomy): domain Eukaryota; kingdom Metazoa; phylum Arthropoda; class Insecta; order Lepidoptera; family Pyralidae; genus Plodia; species Plodia interpunctella. The sequence continues at coordinate 10,192,635 of NC_071302.1, read as the reverse complement.
ACCATGTTTGGACTTTGAGACTAGAAAGGACTATTTCTTGCAAGTCAAGGTGATTATTTTATTTTAAACTAGCTTTTGCCCGCGGCTTCGCCTGCGTGAATTTCATAGCAAAATCTCAGTAATTTTTTTTATCGCGTACTTACTCTGTAAGACTGGTAAACAAATATGATTCAAATTCGCATTTTTTTCTCATCTTTAGTTCAATTTTCTGTTTCCCGCTGCATGTCTCGTACTGCAAACTTATCCAATCTCGCTTCCTGCTATGTAATGTAAAGTAGATTTCCCGTACTGTTTCCTACATATTGTGCCATCATGTTTTTTGCAATGTGTCCCGTCCTATTGATTACTTATTAACAATGCTTCATTGAGCCTATTCTTTTTGGATTACTGTTGAATCTTCTAATATTACAGTAACAAAAAACTAAAACTAATCAATTTAAATGATCATTAAAAGTTCTAATGACGGGCGATGGCAGTAGCTACATTTTGTATAGCCTTGGATATCCTCTGAGCGAATAATTATAGATTTTGAAAAGAGTTCGTGTTCTTTTTATTGTTCACTTCAATCCATATATTATTGGGATTGCGATGTTAGAACCATATTAATTCTTGGATTTCATTTTCAGGCTACAGACGACGATGGGTCAGGTCAAATGTCAGTGGTGTCTCTTCAGATATCGCTGACTGATTCTAATGATAACCCACCCGTGTTCAACACACCAGTCTACAAGGCATCTATCGATGAAGATGCTATCAAATTTGAACCAGAATTGCAGGTTAGTGAATCTGTTTGATTAATAGGACAATCATGTTCGCAAAATTAATTCATGAATTAATAATTTTTAATTTAAAGTAACAAAATGTTATTGCTAACACTGGTGTCAGATTTTGCTCTCAAATCACCCAAAGGCATCTGACACAATTTACTATAATAGCCGTTTAGTGCATAATTTTAATACATAAAGTAATAAGAGATCAGCGTTAAATAACAATATTTTTCATATGCATTTATTTCGAAAACCTGTCAGGTGCAAGCTCGCGATGTGGACGCCAGGTCGGAGCTCCGCTACTCGGTCATCGAACCGGCGACGCACCCCTTCTGGATCGACCCGCTCAGTGGCCGGATCTTAGTGCGAAGTGAATCTGGTGTCAGCGCGCCCACTGAAAATGATAACAAGATTGTTCTTACTGTTCTGGTTAGTATGTATTCTCTCTGTCTCTCTCTCTCTCTCTCCATTTCTGTTGCTCTCATTGCCGCTGCTTGTTATTGCTGGGTTTTTCTCCGTCTTTCCTACACTTTCTTCACAAATTTTCATGGTATTCGTGTTCTTCATTCTCAAACCTAACCTCACGTTATGTATCGCTGTATGTTATTAACATAACAAGTATGATCCTGTTATAATATTGTATGGCATTATAACAGGATCATACTTGTTAAGTTATGTTAATAACATACAGCGATACATAACGTGATACTGGTTAGGTTTGAGAATGAAGGACACGAATACCATTAAAATTTGTGAAGAAAATGTAAGAGTAACGAAACTAATATCCAAAATACGAAATAATTTCACAAATATTTTATGGCATTTGTGAAATTATTTCATATTATGGATATTAGTTTCGTTACTCTTTTACTATTACACACAGAGGAAAATGTTTCTGACAATTTTAATAAAATTCTATTAATTATGATTTTCAGGCTACAGATGGAGTTCACAATGCTACATGCTTAGTAGAGATCAGCGTTCGCGATGTGAACAACCACGCACCAGTGTTTGATATTGATAAGTATGATGCCGATGTGCCTGAAGATGCTCCAAATGGTATGTTTAAGCAAGACATTTTGATAAACTAACGAAAGGTTTTTATAATCCAAAAGTAAATGCGTCAAATATTAATACAAACACATAGCGAACATACATGGTACTATATTATCAACATATCTATTATATATTTTCAGTAAAATCATATAAACAGTGAACATAATAACAGTTATTATTTATTTACAGGCACTGAAGTAGCGGCAGTAAGAGCAACAGATATGGATAGCGGCATCAATTCTCAAATCAAATATGGAATCCAAAAAGGAGCTTTGGATTCCTTCATCATCGATAACGTAACTGGCGTGGTCTCTGTGTCTTCTAAACTTGATTATGACAAGAGAAATACTTATAGGATACAAGTCTTGGCTACTGATATGGGTAAGACTTATTACTTCATCTTTTTGTACTTGTACACTTATTGTCAAGTACCTACTATATCGCTACAGCACATTGTCTTGAACATCGTTGACGACCTCGGTGGCGCAGTGGTAAAGTGCTTGCCTCTGAGCCGAGAGGTCCCGGGTTCGATCCCCGGTCGGGTCATGATGGAAAATGATCTTTTCCTGATTGGCCCGGGTCTTGGATGTTTATCTATATATGTATTTGTTATAAAATATAGTATCGTTGAGTTAGTATCCCATAACACAAGTCTCGAACTTACTTTGGGGCTAGCTCAATCTGTGTGATTGGTCCTAATATATTTATTTATTTATCGTGTTTTGGTTAACCATAATGTGATTTCTTATTTGAGTTTAAAATAAATACCTATATTTATTTTTATGTTTGCTCTGCTCACTGGGAAAATAAATTTGGCTAGGTACATACATAATGAACACTCTTTTTTTTTTCAGGAATGCCAAGCCTAACTGGCACTGCCGAACTAACAATTCATGTCATCAACGTAAATGACAAAAAGCCTTATTTCACACCCGCTATCCAAAGAGCTGAAGTCTCTGCTGATGCAGAACTTGGAACAATAGTTCATAATCTAGTGGCAATAGACCCTGATATCACTGACGATGGACAGTTGGTTTATGAACTTGCGACTGATATAATTCTTAAAGCTGTAGATAGGAATGGAAAAGAGGTAAATTATTAATTTCATAACCAATACATTAACTTTATTGTAAGAAACTTTTATTATATGTGGTATGCTCATTTAAAACTTACAATGTCGTTGTAGTTCTATAACTGTTTCGACATTATAAGTTTCAAATTAGTCTTAGCTTATAAGTCTTGCGTAATATATTGATCGTGGATCATAAGGATCCTATGACCCATGATCAATATTTACGCAAGACGATGCAGTTAATGCGGCACTGTATTTTTATACCATATGACAGGTGTCTGGCGAAGGCATATTTGGCTCGTGGTTCTCAATCCAACCAAACGGTAGTGTTATTGTAAGCCAGAGACTTGATAGAAGTAGAGCTGCAGTTCTTACATTGCCGGTCAGAGTTACTGATGCATCGGCTACTACGTTACAACAAAGCGATGGTAAGTGAACTAAATTCATATAAACGAGAAAATGTACCTTACCACGACTTAATTGCTTGACCGATTTTGATGAAATCTGATGTAGATATAGTTAAACACCTATGGTTAAATTTAGCAGTATCTCCGTAGTATTTTCCGTATAAACTTCCATAGAAGTTTATACGGAAAATATACAAGACTTAAATAATGTTTAACAATATTTGAAGAAGACCTAAGAATAAAATAAATTTATTATCAAATAAATTTCACTTTTCCAGGCGAACTAATAATAACAATAGTGGATGTCAACCGCCATTCACCAGTATTCACACAACCAGCATATACAGAGAAGTTTCGAGAAGAACAATCGATAGGAACCGTCCTCAATACATACACTGCCACTGATAAGGAAACTCCGATCGCTGCTATACTCATACAACCACCTAGTCCTTATTTCGAAATTGATAATGTCACAGGTAAAACATTAAACTTTATAGTTCGACTTTAAATGCTAACAATATGATACCATAAAGCATTATCTCAAGAATCAAACAAACACAAAAAAGCACAAAACAGATACTTTAAATTCAATAAAAGAATGAATAAACCTAATATTATTATAAAATATAAGTAAAACAAATAAATAATTTTGCTGCAAAATCCTTTAAAATAATCGTTGTTTTAGAAATGTTTGTTACACCAAAAGTTATAAATCCACAGGTGTAGTAAAATCAACACAGCGGATAGACTATGAAAAGATTCATAGTATAAACTTTACTCTCGTCGCTCTCGACTCTGGAGTGCCACAACTATCCACCTCAGCATCGGTTACTGTTGAAATATTAAACGATAATGATGAAGAACCAGAATTTGCTGCAACCGCTTATGACGCTGCCGTACCTGAACATAGTGCTCCTGGAACTAAAGTAGTTACTGTTACCGCTATTGATAAAGATGAAGGTAAGTTTGTTGTAGTTAGATATATTTAGTTTGAGTTTACTATTCAAATCTTGAAATCAAATCAAACTTTGTACTTCGTATAAGTAACTTCTTTGTTTTCAAGCTTATGTTATTGGTAACTAGTGGCAAGTATTCGCATATGACTAGCACTGTTATAAGTCCTGATAGGGCTATTAAAAAAATATAAAAAACTAGAGGTTTACTTTCTGTATTGGGTTGCATAAACTTGAATTCGCTTACGATGTATCTCTTGCTGAGTATAGCGCTTCTGCTACTGAATCAGCAGATAAATTACAATCAAAACAATGTTTTCCGTAACTTTCAATAAATACTTAACTTTCCAGGTGAATTCGGGGAAGTAACATACAGTTTAACCGGTGCACTGTCACATTTATTTACAATCAATCCTAATACTGGAGTCATCACCATCGCAGAAAACGCAGACATTGACAGAGAAAACATAACTGATATATGGCTCAGGGCAGTCGCTAGCGATAACGCGCCGATACTGACTAGGAGATCTACTAGTGTTCCTGTAAGTTCTTCATTCTATCCGTATGCATCAGTTTCCATTAATATTTTCATCGTTTTTTTCCCCATCCCTTCATTCTATTTGCATCATGCCACAGACGTCCCATTTATGTTTTTATTGGACTGTTGATTTTGTTCTTCAAATTCTTGTGAATAGATTTTTTTTGAATCACGTATTTTTCACATACATTTGCCATCTTTATGTCTTTTGAATGTTGTTAAAATAATTAAAAGCTGTTTAGAATCCAAAGTAATCATGTGATTGAATGTTATTCACATCACCACTTTTATTTTCTAGTCATTTAATTTGAATATTTATTTCACATCATTTCCAGGTACACATAAAAGTGCTCGATATAAACGACAACACACCAGTTTTCTCCCAGAAAGTCTACAAGAGCACCATCGCCGAGAACTTGAGGCTGGATCCCCCCGCAGCCATTGTTCAGATTATGGCTGATGATAAAGATGAGGGGATAAACGGGAAGATTGAATACAGCATCGTTGAGCAAAGTGGAGATGGTGAGTATAATAGTAAATTTATGTAATACCAAATTTTATGCCCTGTAAGAAATTATTATCCTTAAATATATGGATAATAATTTCTTATGGGGTTTAAGTTTGCTCAGTTTGCATTTCATACAAACTTTGTAAATATACATAAGAGTCTAGATGATCTAGTTAGAGAAGTAGAAAAGACTAGACAGACGGTTCCACAGCTTCAACTATTAATATCTGTCTACGTCAGTACACCACAACTGCACTAGGCACGTCCCGCCCGCGATCCCTCGCGCGGCAGCCAATGGCTATCGAACACGACAATTTAAATTTTATTCCTGCGCGCGCACTACAAATCTAGTTTTTTCTATTGTTTTTTTTCCTGTCATTCGATTCGATTTCTGTTTTTCATTATACCAATTTGTAAGAACAAAGAAAAATATAATTATCTAATTCTTAGCTCCAAGTATTTTATTTTAACTACCTATTAGTTCCGTAACGAACAATATCATTTGTACAAAAATTTATATAAAAATATACTGTTACTGCAATCTCTAGACGTTGATTCGTCCAAGATATAAAAATAAATCTGAGTACGTAAAAATAATACTTGCTTATTGCTATAGTAAACTGTTAATATATTTTTTTCACCATTATTTTTTTTATCTATCAGGCATATTCACGGTAGATCCTTCGAATGGCATCATCTACCCCGCGAAGCCCGTCGTGGGCAACACAACTTACCATTTAACAGTCACAGCTACAGACGAAGCAGGCAACGGCGTCCATTTCGATACATCCAGGGTCGACATCACAGTGTTGAGTGTTAACAAACACAGCCCTGTGTTTGTAGAACCACCGCCAGAGCAGAGACAGTTGGAGATTCCTGAGGTAAAGATTTTTTTTTTTTTCATATTTTAAAGTTCGCAAAAAATATACATATAGTAAACCACCGTACATCTGACCTTCCCACTCGGGCCTCCCGCGGTCGGTTGCCGACGCGATATAGAGAATAGCAATCTCTTTCAAACACCAGCGCGCGCATCGCGTGATACATCGCGCATGCGCACTACGTCATATAGCGCGCCGTTTGCCCCGACGCCTCTGTGCTCGGCAGTCAGCCATTAACCGGCAAGCTATTCACATTTTCCGCGTACCTACACTGATGTGCCGCGATCCGCGCGCTCCCATATCTATCGCGACTTTAATAATTTTAAGTGATTTTTCCGAACCCTTCTGTATTTTGTAACCTCCTGTGTGTGTGTGACAGACAATACATTTTATATGAGACTACCTCGTTTTCTTACACCCCTGAAACCCTTCTCATATACAATTATATTTATAACAACTATTTATTATTTATGCTACATTAGAGACAAAAGCTTAAGGCCTTTTTCACCGCTATCTGATAAAATATTGTATTGTAATCAGACAGATAAAAGATCAGATACGTTATCAGCAATTGGTAAAACAAGCTCTAAAAATCCTGAACAGTATGATACAGTTAAAGTGATGAATGTGAACAACAAATAAATAGTCATCGCTGACACAGTTGAAGAATCCTAATTATGTAATAACATGTAATGAACACAATGTAACTTATTGGATAAGTAAATATCATCAAGTTAAACCACCAAATATTTTATGGTCATTTGCGTAATCTTTTTGAAGTGATTTTCACCGTTTTTATGTTTAATGCTTAATATATGCTTTTTTTTTCATAATTCCCGCTTTTTAAAATATTTGTATAAAATGTTGCGCCATGGGACTGGAAGGATGCGTAACGATGTTCGCAGTATTGACTCGAATACTGCAATACTGCATTTTGTATATACCTATATTTTCAGAATGCAGCTCAAGCAGATTTTTTAATAACCACAATAAAAGCCACGGACGAGGACACGGGAGAGAACGGTCGAGTTTCCTACTACCTGAAGGTGGACAATCAAAACGTTGGAGAAACCGCTGAGTTCAGTTTGGATCGGGTTTCAGGAGAGCTGAGGACGAAGACATTCCTGGATAGGGAGCATAAAGCTGAATACCAGGTAATATTGCACGTTTGAATAATTCTAATGACAATTTTGATCATAAATGTAGTAGAGCATTAGTTTTTTGATTGAAATGTCTGAAACTACCCACTCTTCGAAAAAAGAATGATCTCTTTCTTTTTTCGAATGTCTTATTAAAACCGGATATGACCGGATATGACTTTTACACTTACCTATAGCCATTTCGTGCCAAATATAAATAAATAGTACTAATAAGCTTAATAGTAATTCCGCACAATGTATTCTTTCACCGGAAGCAAGTGGAGGTCTGGGGTAGTAGTTCTCAAACTACTACCCCAGTCAAATTGTTACACAAACACATGCGGCACGTAGGATGGTGTTGTTAAATAACTTAAAAACAAACCGCGTAATCCTTTAGCTGGTGATAGCCGCAGTGGACAACGGCACCCCAGCGCAGTTTGAAAATCTTCGGCTCCTGACTGTGGTCTTGTCCGATGATGACGACAACACGCCTAAGTTCCAACATCTTCTCTACAACTTCAACGTTAAGGAGAACCTGCCGTCTGGCATCATTATTGGTAAGAATATTATTTATTACCCTGCATTCGATGTTTCTGTCTCACTCATCAAAAAAAGAAATCTTTAGAAAAACCCCGAGTTTTCTAGATTGGGGTGTGATTTTTTGACAGGCCAGTTGTTTTTGTCTTTTCATTTCTCCTCTAGTCTGTAAAATGATCATAATATGAAATAGTCCTAATTTATAGCGGAAACCACACAACAAGTCGACCATCTCGATCGCCTCTATTCAAGTCCAATTGTAAAGAAATCTTAAATAAGTTGGGTTAATATAAGTCTTATTTATTTCCTAATAGCTAAATCTAGAAATTGTTAATTTTTGAATATGATAAAATTACTAATAATCTTATCTCTCAATCAGGATCAGTCAAAGCCACAGACAAAGATTCGGGCGAGCACGGGAAGGTATACTATCACCTACTGGAAGGCAATCAAGATGGCGCCTTCACTGTGGACAGAACTCAGGGCATCATCAGGGCCAACATTAGCTTTGATCGGTGAGATTTGTATGATCTATTTTATCGGTTCAATAAGTCTATTATTTCTTGGGGTGACGCCATTGAATTCGCCGCTAGAGGCGTATAGAAAGATGCAAATCCAAGGGTGCATGCGCGAAATTTATGTCAGCTACGAGTTACGGGACCTCGCTAACCAGTAGCGCAATTTAACGTCCAAAGAAGACGCGTTAGAATAGGAGTCTACTATCAAATAAAATTTTGTTCACGTAGGTAGAGTAGTCAGTGGATTCTAAGTAAGTTCTTTTACACTCATTAATAGATCATTATGATATTATTACGTACGTGTTGTACATTTAACTTTTTATTTTATAAATATATATATATATTTTGTGTGACAATTTTCAATAATTTTATTGGAAATTCAACTTTTATTTTATTTATTCAATCAAATTTTGACATTTTTAATAATAATGTAAATTCGTCCTCCTAATATTTAATATATGTATAATAGTAAGACCTATATTTGTTAATTGACGTCCTTGGAGAAAAGGCTGCGGTGAAGTTTGTTGCGCCGCTTCTTCTTCACCTGCGCTTTGGAAGCCGGCAGTAGACTTAGTTTAAGTAATTTTTGACGTCAATAAGTGAAATCATCCTAAATTGAATAAAGAATTTTGAATTTGAATCATTTACAAGATTTTAGATCCATCAAAACTATCAGGATTCAAACGACAGTTTGCGCTTAGAACGATATCAATTTGATATATCTTTGAAACATTCTTTGATTGGCGAATAAAATACCAGCAGTATGTCCCGGCTTCGCTCGGGTAAGAACATAATAAAATAAGTACCTATACCCCTAAACCTTCCATGGGAATCATACTATCTATTGGTGAAAACCGCATGAAAATCCGTGCAGTAGTTTTTGAACAGACACGGTAGAGGACTCAGTTTTATAATATGTAAGGATGAATATGATGTACTTTCAGGGAAACGAAATCCGAGTACTCGCTAACAATATATGCCAGTAACAGCCCTCTCTTAGAAAACGGCGTTACAATACTTCATTCCCTGGACAACAATACTGAGAGCCAGGACCCTAGTGCTACTTTTGTGAAGATCAAGATTCTGGATGAAAACGACAACGCTCCGAAGTTTCAACATAAAGTTTATTATGCAGGTAACATGGCCTATAAACATCCATACCTAATTGCGCGATTTTATTGACTGATAACACTTGCACTATTAAATTTTATTTCATCAAATTGTTAATATTTTCATGGTGTTGTAAATTGCAAAATAGTTGAAGATCTTTTTTTGTTGTACCGACACCCATATTAAAGCTTAATGCAAATTAATAGTTGTTTACATAATTTTAAAAGAGATTTCACATAATTATTTTCTTGGCTGCCCCATCGTTAGACCAGCCTTTTTATTGAGTTAAACGACTTTGGTCTTATATACAAGTATGCACATTATTAATATTCACCCATACTTTTTGTTGACGTGTATAAAAATCGAAAATTTGATTCTTATTGTCTTCCTGTTCGTTAGTATCCGTAGATTTTTCTCGTTTCCTTATCCCACGTTTACTCTTAAACATTTTCATCCAATCGACAACAAGTGACTTCAATTCTAACTATCATAGGTCTAAATCCTAAAATGTCTTCTCAGGCATCAAACACACAGCCAGGATAAATGAACCGATCCTCTCAGTAGTAGCCGAAGACCCCGATTTAGAAGATAACGGCACACTGGTCTACATGGTCGCTGCTTCTAACTTGTACAAGTTTGGAGCCTCCAAGTCTAGTGGAAGCGTAGTACCATCGCCTTTTAACATCAGCCAAGATGGTAAGTGAGAGTGAGACATGAGACTCGGGGTAAATAATATATCTCAGGGTAATAGATATATATATTTTATTATATAAAAATAATAAATCTTAAATATTATTTATATTTCCTTTATTTTTAATTCACGGGACTAAGTCCGGTCCTTTGAGAGGCTTGCGTGGGGATATGGATCCAACACGTAGAGGCCCTTTGGAGAGTTTTGATGTTGTGTAGGTCTCCCGCTAAAACCCCCTCGCGGATATACCAATAAAATGATATGCCCATGAGCAGGTCTCGGCGGGAGTGTGAACTATTGCAGAATAATGGATAGAAGTACTGGTCTATAGAATGAAATTTGGATGGACTGAGAATAGGCATTATTTATATTATTATTAAAATATTTATATCGTAATTTAAAAATATGTTGTTTGTTCTGACTCTTGAGTACGTGAGTCTGGACTCATTAATTATCGTTGTGCTATGTTAGTTACAGTATATAATTAGATAATTACATTTGCCTGTGTATGAAATAAAATTTATTCACATAATGAAACATGAAAATCAAATGTCACTTTAGTTGATGAATTTTATTTATAGTGATTTCGTATAATAATATTTTATTCTCTTTGTAGTACTAAAACGCTTTTTAACTCCAACATTTGTCATACCTACATTTTATGTTCCTGACGTATATGAAAATAATATCATGCCACAATAATATGATGGACCACCAGCATTGATTTACATGACGACCTCGGTGGCGCATTGGTAAAGTTCTTGCCACTGAACCGAGAGGTCCCGGGTTCGATTCCCAGTCGGGTCATGATGGAAAATGATATTTTTCTGATTGACCCGGGTCTTGGATGTTTATCTATATATGTACTTGTTATAAAATATAGTATCGTTGAGTTAGTATCCCATAACACAAGTCTCGAACTTACTTCGGGGCTAGCTCAATCTGTGTGATTTGTCCTAACATATTTATTTATTTATTTACATATAATCTAAATAAGTTGATTCATTATGTTTTGAACAAACTGTAAACAAAGACTGTAATTAATTGTAAAAAGAAATCTGGTAACACAAATTATTCATAACAATATTTTTTTACTACGAAAGTTGTAGTATAAATTGGAAAATCTATACTATTATTATATATACTATTATTGGTAAGCGTTTGTGAGATTGTGACTTAGTGAGTTTGTATGTTTGAGGCGGGTAAACTAACCGATTTCAAAAATTCTTTCACCATTAGAAAGATACATTATCCAAGATTGCTGTAGGCTATATTGTATCTCAAAAAACCCACGGGAGCGAAGCCCCGGGCAGCACCTAGTTTTGATAATGAATTAGTATAAATTTTAACAGGTATAATACAAACGGCCCACTACATGTCAGAGTACAACCAGGACCGGTTCGTTCTGGACATCATAGCTCAAGAAGTCGCTCCCCCACATCGGCAAGCGAAGGCGCAAGTTTTTGTAAGTCTTTAAAGTTTATAATTACCTGTCTAATGGTAAATTCGTCCTCCTAATTTTTAATATATGTATAAGATCTATATTTGTTAATTGACGTCCTTGGAGAAAAGGCTGCGGTGAATTTTGTTGCGCCGCTTCTTTTTCACCTGCGCTTTGGAAGCCGGCAGTAGACTTAGTTTAAGTAATTTTTTACGTCAATAAGTGATGTATATCATCCTAAATTGAATAAAGAATTTTTAATTTGAATTATTAACTACTAGCTTTTGCCCGTGGCTTTGCCCGCGTTAAGTATCTCTGTGTATGCCGTGAACAGACATAATTTTCATATAAACTATCACCCCCGTTATAGTAATTTGGGGATTGATTCTTGAAAAAAAAAAGTAGCTTATGTTTGAACGGGGATCTTTAACTACATGCATACCCAGTTTCATTAAAATCGGCCTAGCAGTTTAGCCGTGAAAGTGGGACATATCAATATGGAGTGTGGATATTTATCTCTATTTTATATTCACTTCTATAAGAATCAATCTTGATTTTATTTTCATCAGAATTATAATACTTGCAGATATGGATCATCGACCGTTCATCTCTGATTCGGATGGTGGTCTCCCGAAGTTGTTCAGATCCAGTAGACGGAGTTCAGAGGAGACTCGCTGATGCGAGCAGATCTTTATTGGTGATGGGAAGAAGACTACCTCTGGTTCAGGCTGACAAGCGATATGACCATTGGTAAGTAGCCAATAGCCAACCATTGCCAACCAAGTTTTTCGAAATCCGGCTCGAAGGACCAAACTGTAGGATCTGTAGGAGGAATTATACTCGGTATTTGACAAATAATTGTTTATTTAGGGCTGGTAAATCACAAGCAATACATTTAAAATTAACAACAACTAAAAATGTTGGATGACAGCATTTGTTTTTAAGAAAAGAAACATCGCGCAGGCGCGAGCTCGTCGTCACAGCGCATGCGCGTAGACACGTAATGCCGGTTCCACTCTAACGCGGATCAGTTCGCAACTTGGCGGATTCGGCATACATTACTGGTTTTTCATTGCAGTAAATAAAAGTAATCATACAAACTAAGCAATTTTCGTGCATTCGCGTCGACATATGCGCGAGTTCAGCAGTAGTGGAGAGCCGGCACAAATCACGTCTGTATTCGTTACGGGGTCGATCCAACTCGGTGACTAGGCGTATACGCGTTGGCATCTGCCCGAGTTCGTCGATAATGTGTAGCCGGCACACGTTACGTTCTGTATTCCTTTCGGGGTAGATTCCACTCGGCAGCCAGGCTCCACAGCTCCGAAAGACACCTGGGATAAAATAGATATCACTAAACAATTACCTGTCGACGACTGTCCTGGGACTGTATATATTTATTTTTCATACTACTGAGCAAGAAAACAGGAATGCTGCCCATCTGATGGGAAGTGGTCACCGCAACTTATGTTCGCCTGCAACACCAGCAACCCCAACTTTCAATAATTTCAGGTGCGAAGTTCACCTGCACGCAGTAGACCCAGCGACATATCAGGTGCTGCCAGTGGAGAAGGTGTTGGAGACGGTCGACTCCAAGTACGACGAGCTGAAGGACGTGTACCAGGAGTATGGAGTGGAAACCTTGATTGCTGCTAGCGCTTCGTCGAAAGGTGAGGAAATCTTCTTAGTAAAATACCATTGAATATAATACCTAGATAACAAAGTTAGCAAAAATTTGTTTAAATAAAAAAATATGGAATACTAATGATATTTTTTGTGCATTTATCTGCCATTTCCTGATATATATTCTCTGACCTATATTTAGTGACCTACTATTGGACCAAGCCCAGGTGCAGGCAGGTGTTAGAACACCAGGGGTCAGGATAACAGATGCTTCTTTGTTTGGGAAGAGACGCCGCACTATCTAAATTTTTGTCAGTTATAAATTTCTTCCTTTTTCAGACTATCCGTACATCAAACTGTTTTAGTTCGAACCTTTTGAGCGTCTTACAATGAACCAGGGCGGATCGTGACCGGCTACCTCTGGTCCTCTTCTCATTCAACGAGATAAATTGACCAGTCAAATATGAAAGATTTATATTTTTTCCAGCACCTGATAGCTTCGATCCAGCACTAGCGGCGCTGATAGCATTACTAATAGTGCTGTTTACTGGAATCGTCACATTCGTTGTAGTCTGCGCGTGTCTCAAGCATTGGTAAGCTTAAAAATATTAGGGTACTTGAAAGTTTACGTGATACTATTCATACGGGAATACTTGTTATCAAATCTGCTATGCAAATATCTCGGATTCAACTTTGAGAGTCGTCTTTAGGGCGAGATAGGACCGATTATCGAATGGCTTAAAGAATAGTAATTTCAAAATAATATCCTTTCTCAATAACATTGTGTCAATTGTTTGCACATTCCAACTGAATCATTAATTTTCAACATGAGAGTTCCCTTCAATACTGTCTAAATTCAATTTCAAATTTGTCAAAAACATGTTTCCTTGTCTTTTCTAGCAAGATTCTTTATAAATGCTTTCGATAATTCTAGGGTAATACCGCCGTCATCAATGCAGTCCAGCAAGGGCGACAGTCTCGCAAGGAAAAGAATACTAGAAGAATTGAGCACAACTGAGAATCCGTTATGGTTGGAGACCAAACTCCGGCCGTATGAAGAACAAGAACTGACTATGAACGTGTTTGGTGATCAGAACGAACAGAATGTTCTTGAGCAACCTCCGGTAAGAACATCAGTAAGATGTGTCGAAACTTACCCTGTTATTCATAAAACAGTTAAAACATTATCTCAGATAAAATATGTTTTGTCTCTTTCTGTCAATTTCAAATATATTCTTCTTCTTCTTTGCGTGTCGATGGCAAATCAACGCTCTATTGGGTGCTACCTAAATATATTCTTGCCAGTTCCGAGCAACTTCGATCTCTTCATCTGAAGCTGCCATCAAGTCAGCCCGAGTACAGGTGTTTGGACACTCGGGACAGGCGATAAGAACATGTTGTCGAACAGTTTGCCATAATGGATGGCTCACATCAATTATGGCAAACTGTTCGACAACATAGGACTTCGTGCGGCGGGTTTTCATTACACTTTTCACTATTGAATCGATTTGAAGTGAGACGCAGCGAACCAATAACATTGCGGCGCGGTTGACGTTGCGTCACAATAGCGCACTGTGATTGTTTAGCTGCGTCTCACTGCGAATCGAGTCGATCGTGTGATGTAAAAAGCAAAGTCGAATTACGCACACAGCGTGGAGCCGTCGTATGTCGATGAATTTCGCGAGCGTTTGAACGCGGCGTGTAGCGTTTCATTAGTGTCCGACATTTTTTTTTAAATCATCATAAAGAATCACATTGTTATAAATTAAACATTTTATACAATTAACATTGTACTAGCACTTTACTTATTTATAAAATAGGATAATTAAATTGATTACAGTATGTGTATAGCACAATGACAATAAACACTAATGACAACCCGCGGCTCAGAGTTGAAAACGCTCGTGCAATTCACCGATGTGATAGTAGTATGTTGTGTCCACACAGACGGACAACACGTACGCGACGATCGCGCGCGGGCGCGCGGGCGAGCGCTGCGGCTTCCAGGTCGGTGCGACACTACACACCATCACGACAGATTCACATCATTTATTCAGAAATTACACCTTCACAGCCACTTTTTCGTGTCAATTTTTATAATTAGTAATTTTTAACAAGCTACTGGCATTTCGGAACGACCACTGCTGAGAAGAAACGCCGAAAGAAACTCATTTGAACAGTGTTGGTCTATCATGCCATGCTTTCCATTATTGTTTCTTACAATTTGTTTTCTAATAATATTATTCCTAGTTATCAACGTACATAATGCACATAGTCAAAAAGTATATCGAAACAGGTTATGATTGTGTCTTTCTGTTTCCATTCAATTTAAAATCCATAACCCTTATTACAATCTTATTTATATATTCTTCCATTCTCATAACTATTACTTTCCAATCTCATGATCAATCATTCATGAAATTGCCATTAGCTCAGTACAGATTAATTATTAAAGTCAGATAGTAAAACTTATTTTTGTCTTTGTTAAAATTTGAAAAATTGAAATGACAGCGTGGCCGCAGCGGTTGAAGCGCTCTGACAACCACCCTCACATGAGAAGGGAATCTGAACAGAGGCGATTCTTACTAAGGAACGTCCGCGTTACATATTTTTAAATAAACAAAACATATAATAAATTTACACCTCCAAGTCTCACTATATACACTATAATAGATAAGCTATACTATATACTATATACACTGTATAAAGAAGCCAAAATAATTGTTCGCGCATCACACAAAACTACTGGATGGAATTGGATGCGGTGTTCACAGTTGTACAGCAAATAGTCTAACTTAAAATATGATATTAGTTTCATCGCGATACGTTGCTTAGAATCCGTGATATTGTCATATACCTATAATTTATGAGCGGACGCACATAATTAACGCGGGCGAAGCCGCGGGCAATAGATAGTGTGTGAAATAAAAGAAAAATAATTACAGATCCAAATTCATACTCCGGAACAACGACTCACTGTATCTAGTGTTATTTAACAATTGTTTGTATTAATATTTAACAAAAAATTATACCTATTTAGCTATATAATTAATATAATTGTGTTATACAGGGAAGCACCTTCAAGCCACCTTCTCCAAATACTCCAGAGCCTCCTCCGAGGCCGACAGGGATGGGCGCGCTATGACAACATGCATAATAACGCGCTGTGACCACTATATCGTCGGAATACGTAACGATAACAAGAGTAAAGTTGATTTCATAGTTGAATGGTGCAACGCACCCTTAAATACCGTTGCTGTGCAGAGAAATGCAAAGTACGCCATTTTATCTAAATTACGGCGGCACGCGGGTTAAAGTTAACGTCAAAGTTGACTGGTGCAATCCACTCTAAGTGTGGGTTGCAACGTCACCTTTGTGACGTGAAGTTGCCATTTTCTCTAAACGTCAGCGGCACGCCGGTGAAGTCAACGTCAAATTTGGCCATGCAACTTACCCTAAATGTGCTCGATTTATAAGTCTTAGAAGAGCGATTCACGAATTCTCCCGGTTGTCCTCAGTGAGACAAGGCGGTGCAACGCGCGCGTCGCAAACATCAATACGTATAATTATATATAATTAAAGCGATGTCTTTTACTGTGTTCGTGTTTATACAGGACACAGTCATAAACTTTCATAAACAAAAAATATAACATTTGATTTCGCATCGCATCGCGTCGCATCGTCAATAACGACGACGCACGGTAATATCGTTTTTATAAAACTATATACAAAACGAAAAAAACAAATATCAAAGAATGTAATTTATTTCAGTTATTTGTATAATAACGTATAACTTAATAATACGTACCTACTACAAAACTTTGTTTAGAAAAAGTGAAAACATATAATTGTAGCGGGAGCTAGGCGATTATGCTCGATCGCCACCGCAGGGAAGATCTTCCCGCCAGGCTAGGTGTTGCGCCTGGGGAACCGCTCGGCTCCGACGGTGCTTCCAATCGAAAACGCATTGTCTGCGCGGTCTAGGCTTGTTAGCTTCTGTCGTGAGTCGACCGTAATGCCATCTGTCCGTGGAGTCGTGGATCACTTGTGTGGCTTGTTATTCGTTGCGTTTGGTCGGCTTTTTACATCTGCGCCGTTGTGCATGTGGCGTGGTAGATGTCGCCACATAATAAGATGGAATAGAATTTATTGTCACTTTATAGACTACATTGAGTATTAAATAAATATATAAAAATAAGTATAAGATATAACTGCCATTGTGAATCGTAGCGGTTTCTAAGTTTTGGAGAGAAATTAATGTTTATTTTTGTAAATATTTATTTGTAATAATATTTTGTAAATGCATGTTGGTGAAGTACCATAGCTCGTGACATCATTTACCCTGAAAGACTGTATTTTATAGTTTTGTTACCAGTACTATATAGGTACATCATTTTAATATGGTACATCAACAACGTTCGTGTAATTTTAAGTAAATACTTATAGAAATTAAATAGTAAAATATTTTTTATCATTAAAAAGTCTGAAATTACTATATTTTTTAATCGTATTTGAGAATCTCAATGTCAAACTTAGCCAATTACGGAGTTTCATCCATTTTATACACGTTTGTATAACAACTAAGATTATTAGGTATTTAAAGATACTATTATATTGCCATATTTGTAAATTATACAAATAATGTACAAAATGTTTATTTTTTAGCATTTAAGTAAAACGCACTTGAAACTTTTATTTCAATTTCCAATTTATTGAATACACGATTATTTCAATTTACTTAAAAAAATAATCTTTAAAAATATTGGAATATACATTTTAACATTTCATATACATTCCAAAAGTATATGTTTAATTTGCACATATAATAACACACATCACTGTAGTTGTAGGTAAACAAATAAAAAGTCAATAAATAATTATAAAATATATTTTTGTAAATATTGTCTTTTAACGTTAAGTAAGTATATTATTATTTGAAAGTCTAATAAATATTTTTTTTCGTAAAAACTTTTTTATTTTTTATTTATTTATTTAGTTTTTTCTCTTGTGGTAACACCTTTGCATTACTTTGACAATGGTTCGAACGTTGTTCAAATAATTGTACAGGTTGATTCTTAAGCACTCTCCTAAATCGAAAATAATTGTGTTGTATTGCACAAACAGTTCTCCCATCAATTTCATTTTTAGTGAAATTAGTCTATGAAGAGTTAAATTATAACTGTCGTTCTCTACCTGCAATAATATTAAAATAGTAATTAGGAAGAAAGACAGAAAAAATACATGAAAAATAGTAAATTAAAAGACAATAAAAACATTTAACTTGCAATGTAGATATGTAAAATTTAGGTTACCTTGATATAAATATAATATTTTTTTATATAAATATATTAGGACAAATCACACAGATTGAGCTAGCCACAAAGTAAGTTCGAGACTTGTGTTATGTGATACTAACTCAACGATACTATATTTTATAACATATATATAATATTATTTTATAACATATATATAATATATATGTTATAAAATATAGTATATATATATATATATACATATATATATATATACACAGATTGAGCTAGCCCCAAAGTAAGTTCGAGACTTGTGTTATGTGATACTAACTCAATGATACTATATTTTATAACATATATATAATATATATATATATATATATATATATATATATATATATATATATATATATACATACATATATATATATATATATATATATAGATAAACATTTAAGAGCCGGGCCAATCAGAAAAAGATCATTTTCCATCATGACTCGAGCGGGGATCGTACCCGGGACCTCTCGGTTCAGTGGCAAGAACTTTACCACTGCGCCACCGAGGTCGTCAATGCAAGTTAAATTGATATTTGAAAAAAATGTGTGTTCGGGTGAAATTTAACAATTCAGTTTTGATTCATGACTTAATGGTGGACCCAGAATCAGGTCCTGAGGAGGGAACTCCTCAAAGGTTTACTTCGCGGAAATGATGGCCTTGATTTTTATGTCACGCATTGAAACGCATGAATGCAAAACAAATTATGTTTAACGAATGAATTATTTGCAAAAGACCTTATTTAGAAAGTATTACAAAGATAACTTAGATTAACTTTAGATGGAACTTACGAATTTTGCAATGCAAGTTGCGATTTCCAGATCTGTGTCATGGTTAGATTTGCATTGTTTTTCTAGATACCTGTATCCTTTTCGCCATTTTCTTTTCTGGAATACAAAGTTAGATTATGTAAAATAAAAATAACTTATATATAAATGTTAAGACGTTCTGAAATACCTCCTTTACGATTTGGTTGATAGCTTTCCTCTTTTCTTCTTTAGATATTAATGAAGATTTAGTACATACGATTTCTTCGTCATTAAAATCGCTCTCTGCTGTGTTAATAGTTCTTCTATATATGTTAATACAGTCTTCCCACTGAAACAGATGTATTATATTTAACTAGCGACTCGTTCCAGCTTCGCACGTGTGAAAATATAATAAAATATATACATAAACCTTCCTCAGGAATCACAATATTTATTAGTGAAAACCGCATGAAAAACCCTTCAATCGTTTTTGAGTTTATCCCGAATAGACAGATAGACACGGCAGTGGACTTCGTTTTGTAATATGTAAAGATAAATATTGGCACATATTCGATTTTTTTTTAAGTTTCTCTTACATTTTTGCTCACATTAGCCCTAAAGTTATGGTCCCTGTGCTTCGTCATCTGTATCCTGTACTCTGCCATCAGATTCACCTGCTTTAGCTGGAACTCCTCATTCCAGGATAACAGGCGCTGTTTGTCTTCCCTATCCTGTTGCAAGGATTGGTTCAGATCGTGCTCGTATGAGCGGACTTTCAGCAGGTAGAAATTTGGATTTGTCTGGAATATACAGAATTTGATAATCGGTGGTGGAGGACCACCAGTAGAAAGGTCCAAGTTCGAATCCTCGTGCCCAATTATGTGTACACATGTAATTTTAATAGATTCCCGCTCGTTTCCAATCAAAGGAAATATCGTAAAGAAACCTGCATTCTGTTGACTCTTAATAACTTTGGGCAAATTAATGAGCGCAATTTGCAAATAAAATAAATAATATTTTTATGGAACATATTGGGCAGTTAACAATTACTAAGCATGAAAGACTAAAATGTCTTATATTTCCAAACTAGTGGCCCGTCCCGGCTTCGCTCGGAAACAAACATAAATTTATATTCTTCAACCTACCTCAGAACTCATACTATTAATTGGTGAAAATCCAATGTAAATCCGTGCAGACAGACACGACAGAGTACTTTATTTTATACTATGGGAGGACATAAATAACAAAAACTAATAAATAAAGTCTTACATACTTTACAATCGCCATATTTTATCCCAAAAAGAACTAAAATTAGTAGAAACTTGTTCATTTTGATCACATTCTCACAACACGGACACCATACACAATGTTATTTACATCCGCAATGCATTGGCAGTGCATGTGCATAAAATAGCATTGAACTAAATATGATTCAAGAGCAGGGATAAACTGTCTTATCTATCTGTAAACATCTGTCACACGTTTACATTTAATATAAATAAATGCAAAAGTCTGTCTGTTAAGTCAATCGTGACGTGTTTTTTGTTTACATATTTTATTTATTTATTTATTTATTTAAGCTTTAGTGCACAGTACGCAGTTAGGAGCATTTAATGCTAAAAGCATTATTCAATTAACTTTTGAGTAAAACAGAGACAGCTATATTGGCACAAAATATATAGGTACTTAAATAAATACTTAAATATAAATAATACAGTATATATTGTGGTATATACCACATGGCTGAGAGTCGTTGTCATTGCGTGGAATGAAACACAGACAACAACTTTCTTGGCATTATTAATGGAGTGGTTTGCCATTGCCTTCTCCATTTCACACACAAGTTAATAATCAACCAGTGTGCAGGTTTCATCACGATTTTTTCCTTCACTGGAAGCAAGTGGTGGTCGATGAAAACTAACTATACATGAGTCAAGTATACAAACCTATGTCGCACGAGTAGGATTCGAACCTGGGGCCTTTCGATCCACAGTCTGGCGTCATAACCATTACACCACCACCGCATATATAATATATATAAATACTAAGGATTATTTATATGTGCAGCAAAACTTGAACTCAACCAAAATGAAATAAATAAATAAATATATTAGGACAAATCACACAGATTGAGCTAGCCCCTTCTAGACTTGTGTTATGGGATACTAACTCAACGATACTATATTTTATAACAAATACATATATAGATAAACATCCAAGACCCGGGTCAATCAGAAAAAGATCATTTTTCATCATGACCCGACCGGGGATCGAACCCGGGACCTCTCGGTTCAGAGGCAAGCACTTCATATTTTATTAAGACTCCAGCAAATAGAAGACTTTTTGCTGGAGTGTTAATATTTTTTATAAGACAAGTGTCTTAAAACATCAATCGATTTCCGAAAATTTGTTTGACTTTGTAACGCTTTCACAGCTTAATCTCTGATATAATATATAATTATTAGTATGAAAATATGTGTACAGCAAAAACTGTAACATCACATAGTATCTAAAATTTTTCAAATCTAATATCCATAAATAAAATGAAACATTGTCGCCATAAATACAATTTATTCGTTAATTTGTTACAAAAATATAACATTACAATAATATTAAAAACAGTCAAAGGTGTTACTAGCATAAAAAATATTAAATAACAAACTGAACTCCTCCAAGCGAACAATATTACTAAGACCAATTACTATTACCCGTGAAACTGAATTTAAAACGACTGACGCAAGAATAAATAAAAGAATCTGCAGGCCAATTCTGCTATTTTATTTTTAGCCGAAACGGATCTGAAACACATTGATGACAACTTTTGGTATTCTACTAAAAATTTGTCAAAACGAAGCCGTAACGCTTTGGTTACGCAGCCGAAACGGTTTGGTTGTCGTATTCTGCTAAAGGACACGTAACCTTCCGTTTGCCGATCGGGTATTATTTCGTATTCTGATAAGTTTTTGACAGTTGGTACGGCCGAAACTCAACGGTTCTGCGTTGGTTGAATTGTCAAAAGTTGCGGTTCTGCATCGGCAGCAAATGTGTAGCTTTTGCGAATTTTTTGCGATTAAGTTGTGATACAATTTTAAGGTACGTAATTCCTTGATTATAAATTACCTTTTCGGGTGTTTATTGTCGACTAAATATTTTTGTTGAGTCAAAATTAATTGTTATTTCATTGGTTTACCTGACAGTTTTTTTACATTTATAAAAGCAGCAATGTACGCGCAACTGTTTTTTTTTTTGAGTTGCAACACCGTAACCCTTTCCTAAGCGACTCTATAACCAACCGCTTCCGTTTCATTTGCGCTTCAGCTATCAACTTAAAGTTACTGGAATACCGTTTGACATTACAACTGTAACCAAGGCGAAACGGAGCCGATCTGTTTCGGTTAACAAATAGCAGAATTGGCCAGCAGGTCCAATTAATACGTTGCATCGAAGTAGTACATTTGATCATGAAGTTGTTTGTCATAGGTTTTGACAATGAGGTATACCTAACTATATCATTTCTGAATATCCATAGAATTTCTGCATTGCCGTCGACGGATATTAAAACAGTGGAGTACGACTGAGCCTATTGGCCGCGCTTCAAGTCTGTCTTATGCATATCGGATCCACAGATTTGAATTTCATGATGAAATTTTTTTTTATAGTTTTAACTGTCAGTTAATAAGATTTTTTAGCCATTATTAATTATCTAGTCTTTTTTTTATTAAAATTTATGTGTGTATTCTAATTAAATGCGCAAGTTTCTGAGGATGTATTGTGTGTATGTTGTTATGAAATCTGGTACACGGGTAGAATATACATATCCTGTAATAACACATAGTGTGTTTTTATCCCGAAATTCCCACGGGAGCTAAGCCCTTTGTTGATACAAGAAATGGTAGTTGTAGGTATTTTTCTATATTTTTCAGTTCGCGCTTACAAATAATAGAAATAAGTCGATATCACTTTTCTTATCTATCACAGTGAACCTCAATAAGAGCTGATACAAAGGTAACATTTTATATAAAAAATAAATTAGAACATCAAACCACTTACACCATTAAAATTGTAGGAAAATACTTCGATCATAAAAATGTGTAAATATCCAAAATCTATATTTATAAAGATTTATATATTTTTTTTAAATACGTAATAACATTGTTTACTTAACCATACATTTAATTTTTTTTTATCTAATTGTTGTATACACGTTCATTTACAATCTCTGGCTATAAATTGAATCAAAAATTAAATTATAATGTTTCTAAAAACATACCTGAGAGATTTTTATTTACAAAATATGAAATATTACATGACATGTCCAAATGTTTCAGTAAATATAATAGATATGCATTTATGAAACGTGTCTTGCATATTTTTGTACTAGAATGTCCTAGTTTATGCGAAATTTAATTTAGCACTTCGCGATTCATAGTTACTTGTATTATAAACGTCATGATTGCATGCCAATATTAATAAAATAAATCTTAATTATACAACAGTTACTTGCATGTCAATATTCTAAACCTATATTATGGCCATTTATTTATTTAAAATATATTTTTATCAAAAGTACTACTTAGATCCATTAAACGTAAACCAATCAAGAACCAATTATAATATTTACAAAACATATTCATTCATTTTGAACACAAGTTTGGATTTTCTTTTTCGTACTTTCGTTTTCAATATTTTATGTTTTCATTATTCGAAAAATCATTGCCTCCACTACGACTAATCATACTCTATGGCACGGCACTGTTATTTTTAACTATAATACCAATATAATATGTCGATAACTATGCTTAAATTTTCGTCAATTTATAAATTGCTTTTCACCAGCAGATTACAACCTAGCGATATATATACACGTCAATTTATAAAATCACGATGTTTTGCCATAGTTCCGTGCCCTTAGTTCATTGCCACACGCAAGAGGCACAGAAAAATCATCAAGTACTTGGCACAAAATTCACTAATAACTAATAATAAAATTACATCGTAAAATAGCAATATTTTAAATTAAATTCTTTCTCTTTTCAACCAATCTTGTATTATTTTGTGGCATATCATACCATTCATCATAGAGTATCATTTCCGCAAGCAGGATTTGAAGTCCCCCACAGCTTTTTCAGCCTCCCTGGACGCCTGCTTCCTCAGATGTTTGAGTTTCTTCCGGGAATGGACGAGCAGGTCCATGTAGGACCTACGGGAGTGCTGGAGGTCGTCGAGGAACCGATGCAGTTCATTGGCTGCATACCTCCTCCAGCGTTGGACTCGAGGAATTTTCTGGAAAACAAAAGGTAGGAATTTGTCAACTGCTTCGCACAAGAAGTATTTAGAAATAGATATTAGATTTTTTCATCAGAGCGTTTCCGATGATATTATTGGCCGTTTATCTATGCTAGCTTTAGGAGTAATGTCTATGTATGTGTATGGACGGTCGCTAGCAATACAAATTCATTATCAATCTCATTATCCTTACACATTATAAAACAAAGTCCTCTACCGCCTCTTTCTGTATATATGTTCACGATAAACTCAAAAACTATTGCACGGATTTTTATGCGGTTTTCACCAATAGATAGAGTGAGTACTGAAGGTTGAGGGGATAATTTATTATGTTTTTACCCGAGCGAAGCCGGAACGCGCCGCTGGTAAAACATAAATACTTAAATTATGAAGATTCTGCTATAATTTTGCGTCTGATTTTGATTCTGCTTTAATCTTCCTTCTTTGGGAATACTATCTATATGTTAACTCAATCTCTTCGTACGTTAATATCTCAGGAAGCGACTGGGAATGCGCTCCTAATAAGAGAGAAAATCAGGCATTATCCAAATTCTATTTCTTTTCCAGTAGTTTGTAGCTTGTGAGAAATAACTATAAATATAAAAATTGACGAGAAAAAGTGCCTGTGAAGGTCTAATTTCTGAATAAATGATTTGAATTTGATTTATTTTACTCACATCGCACGCAGCACCGCAGGTATTGACTGCTTTGTCACATTTTTTTATGAAGTCTTCGCTCTGAAAAATAATGATAAACATCATTTAAATAAATATATAAGGACAAATCATACAGATTGACTTATAACACATAACATATACGTAAATCGACCTCCAAGACACGGATCAGTTTGGAAAAAAATCGTTTTCCATCTTGACCTGACCGGGGAGCGATAAGTAAATAAATAAATATATAATAAATAAATATATTAGGACAAATCACACAGATTGAGCTAACCCCAAAGTAAGTTCGAGACTTGTGTTATGGGATACTAACTCAACGATACTATATTTTATAACATATACATACATAGATAAACATCCAAGACTCGGGCTAATCAGAAAAAGATCATTTTCCATCATGGCCCGACCGGGGATCGAACCCGGGACCTCTCGGTTCAGATGCAAGCACTTTACCACTGCGCCACCGAGGTCGTCAAAAAGTCAAAAAGTGATGTAATATTATCCTAAATTAAATAAAGAATTTGGTCGAAACCGGGACCGCGTGTACTCGTATGTCCCGATGATGACTATTAGGCTAGAGAGGTCGTCAAGATCAAGAAGTAAAAATCTTGTTTTTATGGTATGAATAACACTGACTTGAGTCACTTTCGATCAGCCTATGTTTCTACATAGACTGATCCAAAGTGACTTTAGCCATTGCTTTTATCCTAAGGATTTCAATCCTTTGGAGAAACATTTGGTGTGATAAACAATATTCAGATTTTTTTTACGCTTCAACTAAAATAATTTAAGGTTTCAAAAAATCTTTATTGAAAGTAAATAGAAATAATCCTTCACGCCGGTTTCCGAATGAAATAAAGTCTCTTTCAAAGCAATAAATTGGTAATGAACATCAAACAAAAGCTGTTGCTCATTAACAAGCTATATCTAATTTCTAATAAATTAACTCTAATATACTGTAATGATCGGTACTGTTCTGTGTCTGGCACGATGACAGATTTTAATGTAAACAGCGGGTAATGGTATGTTACGACCAAAAGGCCGCTCCTAAATCTATGCTTAGGTAGGTATATTTGGGAATGAACGAAAAATTGTACATATCTACTGCATGGTTTGACGACCTCAGTGGCGCAGTGGTAAAGTTCTTGCCACTGAGCCGAGAGGTCCCGGGTTCGATCTTCGGTCGAGTCATGATGGAAAATGATCTTTTTCTGATTGGCCCGGGTCTTGGATGTTTATCTATATATGTATTTGTTATAAAATATAGTATCGTTGAGTTAGTATCCCATAACACAACTCTAGAACTTACTTTGGGGCTAGCTCAATCTGTGTGATTTGTCCTAATATATTTATTTATTATTTATTTTATGGTTTAGTAAGTACTTCGTACGGGTACCTACTAATTCCATGATCTACTGTAATTTAGATATCATTTTCGAAGATATATAACAAAGCAACACACACATATTTAATTAATCTTTTGTACTTTTCTGTATGTGTTAAAACAGGTTTGCATGACGGAAAAAGGCAGGTATTCAGTTGGAAAAATAACTGCCTCCGCGGGAAATATACGTGGGTGAAGAAGAAGAAGGTGATTTCTTATAAGATTCTTTTCTTTCAAATGATAAACCTGTCTCTCTCCACTGACCTCCATCTTCTGCAACTCAGGTTTACTATACTTTACCTTATTGAGATGCATTCTGAACACGATCATGTGCCCAAGCAGAAATTTGTGGTGGTTTTCAGCGCTGAAGATGGCCGCCCGACGGGCATTCGTCTCGACCACGTAGAGACTCTGCAGCAGGTCAGTCCGACAGGATTCAGGCTGGAAATTGATTAAAAAAACAAAATCAGCATCTATAACATTACTGGGTAACTGTATCTTAGGCCACAAATCAAACTCCTGTTGCAGGCGTTGATAGGTTATGGTGACCACTTACAATCAGATGGGCCGAATACCTTTTTTTTTTTAATATATAAGGACAAATCACACAGATTGAGCTAGTCCCAAAGTAAGTTCGAGACTTGTGTTATGGGATACTAACTCAACGATACTATATTATATAACAAATACATATATAGATAAACATCCAAGACCCGGGCCAATCAGAAAAAGATCATTTTCCATCATGACCCGACCGGGGTTCGAACCCGGGACCTCACGGTTCAGAAGCAAGAACTTTACCACTGCGCCACCGAGGTCGTCTGTTTGCCTGCTTGATAGTATAAAAAATATATTATAACGAAGCACGTTCCCGATTTTAGTACTTGTTTTCTTTCAATTTGTTGTGTTAAAACTTCGCTCGGGTAAAAACATAATAATATAATCTTTTTCAGGAATAACGCTAACTATTGATGGAAACTGCATGACAATCTGTATATTAATTTTTGCGTATATCGCGATAATGTGAAAGGATAAGAATATTTTATATCTGAAAAGGTATAGAATGGAATACTCCGGGAATAACCCGTATAGGGGCATGATTTTTTTAAATCTATATTCAGTATTTACTGTACATAGGTTATATTTATTTACATAATTTTGTATGAAACTTAGATTTAATTCATAATAATAACAAATATGATAAATATGTAGACAAGTGTTAGTTGTCCTTCTCCCAGTGGGGAGCGGCTGGTCTTCTGAGATACAGGCTCTGCTAAGTTCAGACACCAGTGTCTCACAATCTTATTTTGTATTCATATTAATACTTGTATTAATTATATTTAGGAACACTGTTCTAGAAAGATTGGTGGAGATAAATAATTTTTTTTTTTTTTATTTTTTTTTAATGTGGAATTTAGTTAGCAATGATTTTGGAAGTTTTCGGCAATTTAAAATTAGAGTAAGTAGGTACTACTTTTTACATTCAATTGAAATCTGATAATTAAGCCGAACTGAACATTTTTCAAAAACATAATTTTATTGTTGTAATTTATGGTTTCGAACAAATGTTCTGTTCAAAACATGCCGCAGCGGACCCGCCTTCATACTAAAAGACCGAATTATGTTATAACTTCCATTCATTTAACAGAAACTTGACTGAAATTATCGTCCAATATTAAAATAACTCTTTCAGTCTCAAGATAGCATATCTGACATAATATTGGAAGGCCATTGATAAAAATTGTCGGCGATTGAAAATGAGTTCATAGGTGAGTGGCCACGAAACTAAATAATTATTAAAATAACCCTATAATTTTATGTAATATTCAATACCTTTTAAGTATGTTTGTGGACAAAGCTTTTAAAAAATATATTAAATTTGTAATCGGTGAACACATTTAATAAATTTGCTCCATTAAATATGAAGTCATGTTCTTAATTTATATAATATAATTATGAAAACGAAGCGGAAGCGGTGTGTGTGCGGTGAATGATCATGTATTTGAAAATAAATTATTGGATTTTGCGTTGAATGAAATAAAACAGATCGGAAAAATATGAAAATAATCTCTTCATAACGTATCTACTTAGGCGATAAAAATGTGACCAGTACTTCACTATAGCCACAGTCTTAGCAGTGTTAGGTAGTATCTCCACACCAAAAACCAATGCTCGCGTATTGACGCGATAGAAAGACAAAACGCACTTTTACCTTTATAAAATTCACATAGATATAATCGCTACATAACTTGTAAAACGCTGATGTAGCGGCCCCGTAATGATGGCGCAGATACTGCCATTGCCAAGGTTTGCAAAAATATCGACGCATGTTATAGAAATATATTCTATCGCTATACATATAACACGTAAACAGATATTAACAAAAAAGACTACAATTTCTTGACGTTTATCGAATCGTCTTTTTCTCGTTTGGGTATTATTAGTAACATATAAAGTAAACTTTCTGAATTTTTATGATTCGGGTGTGATTTTAGTACCGATCGCTTGTCTAACGTCAACCTTCCTTCACGGTGCTGTTGTTGCCTATCAGTCGACAAGGCTATATAATTATGTGTCGCTTCGTAGTGGTCCAATCCCGGAACCTTACGCCATAGAAATAATACCTTATTTAGCATGAAACAAATCATTATTTAAGTAGGCCTATATTTTTGCAAATTCAGGAACATCAACATCATTTAATAACGTCGTTCTTCGTCGGTGGAGTTCCTTCCATCTCTTTCTATCCTTAGCCATTGTTTTGACCTCCGTGTACGACATTAATCTTGCTATCTCCTTTATTTGGTTTGCAAATACAGCATTTGTCTATTTTAATTTAACATTGCGTATTGGTATAACATTGCGTAATATTAATTTACAACTGGGTCACTAACAGTGCAAATATATGCAGTGACAGACAGTCATTGTTTGTACGATGAATCAATACTTTCCTAGGATTATCGTGAAAGTAAATATTTTATATTTATAATGCACTGTGCATTATCTATAGGTACTTTCCGGATATTTCTTCTATGAAGTCACACACAGGAAGATGCCTATCGAAACATGTTATGTGGTGACACATCAGTAACAATATATCCACTGCTGAACATAAGTACGCATTTACTACAAACCAAGTTGGTGCAAAAATACATTTTTGTGTGTATGTATGTATGTTTGTAACGCGACCACTTTCGAACCGTTGTTGGTCTGATTTTGATGAAATTCAAAAGGTATGTAAATTTTTAAGTTCATGGGGCATAAAAACCTGTTCAGTCGTTTTTGAAACATTGAAATTTTAGTAAAAAAAAATGTGTTCGCGAGGTCTAGTTATTATTAATAAGGTAATATAAAATAAACTCGCTTTCCGTTGTCTGTCTATCCCTATATTGTATGCTTAGATCTTTAGTACAACCTACGCAAAGGATTCAGATGCGGCTTTTTCAAAATAGATACTAGTGACTTGAGAGGAAGGTTTATATGTATATAACATGCTTAATATCTTAATATTGCACCCGTGGGAAGCCGGGGCGGGTCGCTAGTCTTTTATAAATTTTCACAAATCCCAATTTAGATCTGTGTCCGATAGAAAGTTGCTACAGTTTATTTATTTAACAATATATTTTTCTTAAACCTACATTAATTCGGATATTATTACGGAACACGTAATGAACATTTATAACGTTCTCAACTACTACAAAAGTTAACTGGTGTTTAAAAACAATTTAAATACTGGCTACGTTTAATTTAAATAAATTAAATTCAAATTATCTGCATTCTTTACTAATTTACCTAAATTGTATTTTATTTTTCTTTATTTATAATGTTTATTGTATAAGTAATATATCAATCGTAGTTATATATCTCATTCTTCACTGTTAATATACACACACACACCGTTCGCACACTGATCCAGGTCTCATCTGAAAATCAGTGTATCGCCCCTCTGGGTGATATGTGTACTGAGATGGGCCTTTTTGTATTGCTGCAACACATTACACTTGCTCAATTGTGATATGTGAATACTGTGTTTTATTTTATGTTTTTAGTCTGATTGTGCGTTAAATAAATAAATAAATAAATATATTAGGACAAATCACACAGATTGAGCTAGCCCCAGACTTGTGTTATGGGATACTAACTCAACGATACTATATTTTATAACAAATACATATATAGATAAACATCCAAGACCCGGGCCAATCAGAAAAAGATCATTTTCCATCGTGACCCGATCGGGGATCGAACCTGGGACCTCTCGGTTCAGTGGCAAGAACCTTACCACTGCACCACCGAGGTCGTCGCGTTGTGTTGTTGTTTTACAAATAAATGTGTTTTCTATCTATCTATCTGAAGAACATATTACTGACATTAAAAACGATCATAACAATGCAATATTCCTTGACCTCGCGTGTATTCATACAACATTACCTACTTCCGTCCCGACATAAACTTGAGTTTCAAAGACTGCAAGCCATAACCTATAACTCTACAATAAACTAGGATGCAGCCTTGCAGTGTGCATAAATTTAACGATACAATTATGCCGTGTGTGTTCTTTTATTCTTAAGACAATATGCTCGCTGTTTGCCGCTGGTAAAGATCTTTAATTATCGTGGAATATTTACAATCCAAAAATATTTTCTAACAATAATTTTAGATTTTACATTTAACGATAAAAAATTTAATTTCAGAAAAACTTTCCTTCTATCATTGCATTTAACACAAATTTATAAAATTTCAACGAATATTTTATTTAATTCTTATAATTACATTTGAAAATTCCGATAAAACTGTGCATACCTAAACAATACGACACGCATCAGATTTTAAAAAACAGGTGAAAAAATTGTTACAATACCATATATTTATAAATCACGTACGCAAGCAAATCAATTGAAATGTTATGTCGACATATAAATGGATACTGAAAATTGATGACAGAAAACAGCAAGATATGACCTGTCCACATCGTATTAAATACATCCTCTTAACATAATATTGGAAGGCCACACTCCGGCCTAGTTAGAGAACATGTGTTCGCGAAATGGCTTTTGTAAATAGTAGATTTTTATGTAATGACGTCATCTGGAGCCATTGAAGCATGGCAACTTTTGTAGAAATAGTCTGCTCGACAAAATTACTACTGGAATTTGTAAACAACTGTATGATCTACAATTTAGAAAATCAAAGGAAAATATTATCTTTACAGTCGAAGAAAGTGTGTTGTTAAAACTGGAGTTGTACAGTGAAAAAAATGTTTGTATTTTCCAACACAACTTTCGTTAATCTTTATTAGAATTAACATTCATTCCGTGGGAAATATGAAAATTGACAACGCAAGCCCACAGACTTTATGTAAATGAATGATAATTAACTATTAAGTTAAATATGATTTGGAGCTGATCGGAATTGGAAACCAGCCATAGAAATTATATATCAAAATAGTTAAATTAGTTTCTTTTGGCAGCGGTGGTCGTTCCGAATTGTGTAGCTTTGATAATTGCAAAAAAAATATTTAGGTAAGTATTTTATTTCTGTGTTTTTATTATAGTTCTTATCTAATACCTTTAGAATCCGCGGAAGACCAGCGTCGTTGTTCACGCGACCACATTATGATGAGCGAAGACCATTTTTGTACATTAGCGATTTTGGTAACTCTAGCAACTATTAGTGATGTATTTGTGTACTATGTAAGTACAATGGTTAATCTAATCTTAACTAATATTATAAATGCGAAAGTAAGTTTGTTTGTTACCCCTTCACATTCAATCTACTCAACCAATCTTCTTGAGTTTAAAGTACGGAGAAGGACATAGGGTACCTTTCATCCGGGAAAAAGAACAGCTGCCGTTTTGGAAATAACGCGGGCGGGGCCGCAAAAACTAGTATCAAATAAACATTTTTTTTTCTTTCTTTCTAATTAGTACAATACAGTTATTAAAACAGTGATAGGTCTTTAGTCCATTGCCGATGAGAAAAATACCCAGTTAATCCTTTTTCTCGGTTGACTTTTAGAATATATGCTATAAAAATATTTCTTTCACAGCCGAAACACATTTTTTAAATACATGTTTAAGTTTAGACAGATGCATTAGGATGCATTAGTTCTATCAATGTTTACAGCAAGCAATCGTTTGTGTGTCCGTCTGTCTGACAGTTTTAATATTGGCGTGCGCCGACGCTGATCTATTGCCAATTTGATAAGTCGGGTGTAGGATGACCATTTCTTTGTTTTATTTAGGATAGTGAAAGTCAGAAAGAAAAATAAAGGTATTTTTATGTCCGCGATATAAATATAAATATTTTTATTTTTGCAATAAATTACTTCTAGGTTTATAAGAAAACTAGCTTCGAAACTTCGCCCGCGTGAATTTCATAATAAAATCTCGGTCATTCTTTAAGAAAAATGAGGAAGAGTATGTTTACCAATTTGTAGCTTTTTATATGTCAGTCAATCAATCAATCAGTAAGTCAGTCACTCAGTAATGCAAGAGTTTTATATATATACTTATATAGATAAAGAAATAACTCATATTTATTCGTCTTTTAGAGTAGTGACAAAATCCAATATAGCAAATTTTAGAAATCGCAAAATGAAATCACAAAGAACTAATGTATAATTGTTAAATAAAATAAGTATTTATTCAAAAATTATTACAAAAAACTATTTAATAACACTTTAAAAGACTAACATATCTAATCAATAACAAATTATTGTTTATTATAAACTGCCATAATCTAGCCTAATTGCTTTTTGGGGTCCCGGATAAACCTATAATATTGGTCACCCATCAGCAATATGACGAACATACCTTGCGCTGCACCTTGACTTGCTTTGATAACGATGAAGACGATAGTAGTTGCATCATCAATGAAATACATTGCCAGAATAGTTTAGGAGAAATTAGATATACCTACATTTTTTTTTAAATTTGTTATAGTCAAGTTGAGTTATTTAATCAGGAATTAGACCCCCACAGGCACGTTTTCACGTTAATTTTTATATTATATAGTAGTTCCTCTAAAAACTACAAACTATTCATTATTATTAATCTATAATATAAATATAAAACAGTATGAGTCGACCTCTCAAATTTATAAGAATTGTTTTCGAAAATCGAATGCGCTTGAAATATTTTGAATTGGAAATCGCAACAGTTTTTTGTATCAAAACCGCATGTAATCTAAACATCCTCAAATAAGATCTATTAGACACAGCACATTAAACCAATTTGTAATATTTTTTTGTCAACAATAATAAATATTGAATCTCAAAGAATGTCAGCAACTCCCTAAGCAAGCCTGTTATCTGTAGTAACCCGAATCCATTGGAATTTAAAATCAAATTTACAGAATCCGCAACAGTTCCGGGTATCACAGCATCTCTGGCTATCTTCAGTGTAAACAACCGAAACACGAGTTCACCTCTCAGCCCACGATTCAAGCCCCGTTAGGTACCCTCAGTAAAAGCTTCATTCGGATCTAGGTTGCATGCATACCGCGAGCGCAACTTATAGACAAGTACAGAAAGCAACGCTTAGTAGAAATTCTCTATGGACTAGTCTATTAAACAACTAAAATTGACGACCTCGGTGGCGCAGTGGTAAAGTTCTTGCCACTGAACCGAGAGGTCCCGGGTTCGATCCCCGGTCGGGTCATGATGGAAAATGATCTTTTTCTGATTGGCCCGGTTCTTGGATGTTTATCTATATATGTATATGTTATAAAAATATAGTATCGTTGAGTTAGTATCCCATAACACAAGTCTCGAACTTACTTTGGGGCTAGCTCAATCTGTGTGATTTGTCCTAATATATTTATTTATTTTATTTATTTAAAATAGAATAAGGAGCCGTTTTCTATATTATACAATTTAATCACATCACTGGTATACAATTTAAAATTAAAATGCTTATGGAACGATCGGTTTACATATCTAATGAGTCAACTTAATCGTCAAGACTTGCCCGTTGGGAATTAATTCATTCACTAATTTAAAACAAATAAAAGATTGAACAATATTATGACTCGTATCAAAAGGAACCACATGTATCTAAACTAAGTAGGTATTCCGGTTTCTTCCCAAGCCATAGAGCGTTGGAGCTCATTTTCTTCTCTACGTCAGAGAAGAAAATGAGCTCCAACGCTCTACGGCTCAGGAAGAAACCGGGTGCCGAAGGGAGAGTGCTGCCTTCGGCACACATACAGTTAAGTTGTTGAATCACATATATAGTCGTTGACAACATCAAGCCAGCGTTATGGGAATGCCCCGCTCTGCCAAGATCTGGTGACTCGACACGTCATGTTCTATACTTATCACAGCTTTAATCAATCTATTTGTATTTTATTGAGTTGATAAGCGTAAAATAAATAAAAACGAGCGAATCTGTTTCTATTGATTTTATGATTGTTTTGTTACTTGTTAGTGAATTAATTAAATTATGTTATTTAGTTGTTTTTGATTGAAAAATCCTAGTAATGATGTAGATGTAGTAATGGTCAGCCCTTCTGGCATAATAGGGACCAACACTGTTTGAATGAGTTTCTTTCGGCATTTCTTCTCAGCAGTGGTCGTTCCGAAATGCTAGTAGTTTGTAGCTTTGGTAAACATCATTTAATTTAGAATATGACGTGAAAAAGTGCCTGTGAAGGCCTAATTATTTCTGAATAAATGATTTTGATTTTTGATTCTAGTTATCCGAGTACATAAAGATCCAATGGTGTAACTCTTCCGCATTCTCTTTATTTTGTGCCACAGTAATCTATTGCAGATGCACTAATGCAGTCTATAAGCTGCAATTCGAGTGCATAATACTGCATTGTCGGAGCTTATGGAATTTCGATTCGCTAATGCTGTTTGTTGCAAAGATTGCATTGTTGCTATGTGTAAACATTAACTAGCGACCTGTCCCGGCTACACTCGTGTAAAAACATCACAAATTATACACCTAAAACTTCGTCAGGAATCACATTTATATTGGTAAAAACCCCATGAAAATCCGTGGAGTTTTTGAGTTTATCGCGAACAGACAAATAAACATGTATCTTCTCAACACGATCAAAACCTTATGAAAGCAATGTGACATCACTTTTATTTTGGTTTACAATAGACTATTGCCGCATTCCTGTCATCTTACATAATTTTGCATAAATAAATAAATGCAAGAACACAGTCGGCTGAAAATTATCTTATTCATTATTATTTGTTTGGTCCGAATAGCTCGGAAACAATGGATTTAGAAAGTTGGACAGATTTTCGAAACGTCATCTGTTCATTATACGTCTTGCCGGAGATTTTTTTTTCTTTTTGTACGAAATAAAATGTATGAGTTGAGACGCTGTTTCTACCCCTATTTGTGTTCCTATAGATATATTGGACTATATTGTATTACTAGCGACTTCTCCCTGCTTCGCATGGTTGCAATACGTTTACATTTAAACCTTCGTCTTTAATCACTATGTCTATTTTAAAAAATCGCATCAAAATCCGTTGTGAAAGAAAGAAAGGAAGAAAGAAATAAAGAAAGCATTTATTTGCCAAAAACATGAGTACAAATAGACAAATTGATGTCAAATGAATTAGACCTACACGTTTTACCGAATATAGGTATGCAAATATAAATAAATAAAGAGGAGCTTGCTATCCACTACAAATCCAAAACAAAAAAGAATTATAATGTATACTAGCCCTAAATTCTATCCGAGTCTATCATTAAAGAAATCATTTAAAGTATAATAACATTTATCAGTTAATAAAGACTTGAGGTGCTTGTGTAGTTTTAAAGATCTAAGCATACAGACAGACAGCGGGAAGCGACTTTGTTTTGTGATATTGTAGTGATAGGTGTGTCAGAGCCAAACCCGATTGCTTAGTCGTCCTCCGTTGTTTCGGTGTCCGTCAATGGACAACGCAGAAATTGTATGAAGATTCGACAATGTCAAAATCTTTGGATAACAACGGAGACGCAACACGCTACTTTGACGCTACGAGACTGTCGGGGCTAGACTCTTATATTATATATAAATAGTCACATCAAATAAAAGTTTGTATGATGAAAATTATATAGGAATAGAAATGTTTGTATAGGTTTTCCTTGACCTAGGAATTCAAATAAATAATTTATTATAGAAATATTAAAGTTTCACGAATGGTAAATGATTCCATTAAATAACTTTATGGCCTCTACTATTCATTAAATCACGCAAGCAATAACAATTTTAGTGCTAAATTAACATTTTATTCATTCATTCAAAATATCGGACAAGCTGTAGTTGATGATACTTGTTGACTTTTTGCTCATACATACCATTTATACTATAATATAGTAATAATATTAATAAAGAGAAAATATTTGTATTTTTGTTTGTAATGAATAAACTCAAAAACAACTAGGCAAGATAAAAGAAACGTTCAGGAGTAACATATACGCTATTTTTCTACTAAAGTTTTACCCGAGCAAAGCCGGGGCGGGCCGCCAGTCTCCAATAAATTTCATTTACAACGCAGATACCGTCGCAAATTAACATATATTGCGAACTGTTTGTTATTACCACAAGGAAAAGCCAATGTATGTCGAAAACGCCAAGTTCAGCGAACTCTTTGTTCATAGCCTCTTGCTAGCGACCAACAACTACTCTAGCCAATTTGACTACCCAAATCATACCCAATTAAAATTCAAAATTCTTTATTCAATTTAGGATGAAATACATCACTTATTGACGTCAAAAAATTACTTAAACTAAGCCTACTGCCGGCTTCCAACGCGCAGGTGAAGAAGAAGCGGCGCAACAAACTTCACCGCAGCCTTTTCTCCAAGGACGTCAATTAACAAATATAGGTCTTATACATATATTAAAAATTAGGAGGAAACATTTACGTCATTATTAAAAATGTCAAAACTTGAATGAATAAATCAAATAAAAGTTGTATATCCAATATTTTTTTTGAAAATTGTCACACAAAAAGAATATATAAATAAAAAGCTAAATGTACAAAACGTACGTAATAATGTCATAAGTCAATTACATATGCACTAGTCTATGTTTATAATTGTATGAAGTTGTGAACTTTTGTAAAATTATTTTAAAATAATTTTAAGACCGGACAAGTCACCAACAAACGCCAATGTTTGTTAATTAGTGCTTTCACTCCATATGGCAGTGTCATTAGCTAACAACTCGCGAAGTATGGGACCTAAAACCTAGTTTCGTCAGTTAGCACCACAGCACTCATCTCACTGAGAGATAAAAGTGCATTAGTATAAAAAAGCAAATTAGTTGGGACAGTCTGAGGATAGGCCCCGTATGATCAGCCAGCATCCACATAATGGCCGCGACACCCAGCCATGAGGAATATTATTATAAGAAGAAGACAATAATATTGTCATTAATACGTAACAAAGTGTAAACGAACCTGTTGGGCCGTCACCCGTCACCTATACCTAAGGTCAAGGAGCATATTGCAATTAGCAGATTATTATATTATGTGCCATATTTACGAGATTCAAGTACCTCAATAGTATACAATAAAATTATTGCATGTTATTATTGATACAGAAAAAGAAAATCCACAAAATTATGTCTTTTCGCTATGTACTATTTCTTCCAGGCTTCCAATGACACTAAACTGAATACAGATATCAAGCCGAAAAGTGCATAGAAAATAAACTTACAGCATTATCCACAGCTCCAGTGTCCAGTACAGCTAAGGTCCGGTTGCCAAAACCATTGATCTCTTCGAGGAAGTGTCGTAGACTTGAAGCTGTCTTCGCTGAGTACTCAGTGTATAACAACAGTGCCTTTTCATTGGCTAGCTGGATAAAAAGGTATAATTTGTAATAGAATTTATGCTTAGATTATATTCGTCTAATGGTCTAACAACTAGGTATGCCGACGATCATGGGAAGTGGAGAAAAAGTAGGAAAGAGAACTCGGCTCCGACGCTTAACGGTTAGTAATATTAAAAAGAACATAGGATATTTTATCTTGGAAAAAGTACTGTCACTCAAAGTTACTCCCGTGGTATGAACGTTAGCTCCGGTGGTGAATTAGGAAAAAGTAAGTAAACAGATGACGGGTTGACGGTGTAAAGGAAATTACTAGCAACAGATGGATATGAATGGCCAAGTACAGATAAGGTTGCTGTAGACGGAAGGAGACCTTTGCAGTGTGGGTCACAGGCAGTTGCAGGTGACGATAATGATGACAAAACGGACCTTCAATTCTGACGCCAGTTCATCTGTGTTCTGCCACTCCGGATCCCCAGGGTCTTCTGTGTTCGGCTCCACATCCACCCAGACCGAGTCCTGGGAATGAATAATTGATCTATCAATAATAACGATGAGACGGCAATGAGCGGTGTGTGACACCCGCATTGCAATATATGAGGTCCTGGGCAATCCAGGTACCATTAGTAAAGCCTGCGTACACTTCTTGTTCTTGAGTTGGGCTGGTTCGAATAACAACATCTATCAGCAGACTCCTCACGCAGAAAGAGCCTAGATAAGCTATATAAAATAGTCCTCGAGAGAAGTAAAAAGTAAGGACCACTACACAATCTTTCTTGGATGTCATATGACTAAGGGAAAAAAACTATGACAACTGATAGGCAACAGCGGCATTCCTAAGGTTGACGTCAGGCATTCGGTCACTAATAAACTCACAGAAAATATACACGTTATCACGGCCGGTATATATAGAGCACGCTCAGATGATAGAGAGAGAATAATAATTATGTTTGGGAGAGTGAGATCTATAAGTATTACAGAAAGATTCGGTTCTTTTCTCAGATTTGTATTGTATTCAATTGATATACATCTACCTACATCACTACTGATGTTAAAAATTAAGGCGGAGAAGAAGCGGCGCAACAAATATATTCACTGCACCCTTTTCATCAACATTCTTATAAGGTATTCCGTTGACAGTATAGGTTTTATGCAGCACATTTAATAAACCTTGATCGTATAATATGATATATTTATTTGTTCGTGACATTAGAACATTTAAACCTGTCATAACTGTTCTGATTCGTGAGGCGAGCGTCGTAAAGTTTAGCGCTAATTAAAGACTAGATTTACAAATAGTCCAACTGGGGTCCGGCGTAAACTTCACCTTTGTGACGGTTGTAAAGAAAATGGGCGTAACTTTACGATGTCAGCTTAGACTACCACGCAATGAGTTATTTTCAACCGAAAATGTTTGTAATAAAATCTACAAAAAATATAAGAAGACGCGTTTATTTAAAAACACTGTGATTGTATAAAAAGACGTTAAAATACTGGCCAATATAATTCTGGGCCTTTTAAAAAGATACGATTGTCATTTTTATTCATTATCAATATTGACACAACAACCAATTTGTTGTGTTTTGATTGAAATTTGTATCTTATCGTTTTAATGTATTTTTATGGATTTATATAGTTTAGCACACTTTCACACTAAGGATAGTGTGAAAATGTGCTTTATTTTAAATTTCTAAAAACACAGCGATAGTTCTAATAGACCCGCCGTTACTCTGCTTTAAGGTACGATTCTTCATCATATCGACGTGTTTTGCTAACACTGGTCAGATTTTATTCAAGTCGCCTAATGACATGATTTACGATATAAGCAAGACGCGATGATGGGATATAAAGATTATGATCCTGTCGGATATGTTTCTCTTAATGTCAAAAATAATTATTTATATGGTCGTTTTTGATAGTAATAATGAATACTTAATATTAAAATTTACAGTAATACCAAAATTGACCCGAAGACATAAATATTAATAACTCATACGAAATATTTTGTAAACAAGTTCGTCCTTAATACAGGAGATAAGCTTATCTGTTTGTCTTATCATTCATGGCAAAATAACTTGCATGCCATTATCACCTCATTCACCTCTTGCAACGACCTTGCCAACCCAAACAGTTCATGACTCATATTTGCAATATTTGTGCGGAACATGTGTTGAAGCCTATTAATTCCTTAATAGTGAACATTTTTTTAATTCTCTTAGTTGTCTACACAATTCGACTTGGGGCAAAAATACATTTTTTGTATGTATGTTTGTAACGCGATTACCTACTTTCGAACCGTTGGTCTGATTTTGATAAAACTTAAAAGGTATGTATGATCTGTCAATAGAATTTTTAAGCTCGTGGGGCGACAAAATAGTTTAGATCGTTTTTGAAATATTCACAATTAAAAAAAAAAAAACTCGTCAAAAATTTATTGTGTAGCGAGGTTTTTAAAGTATTATACTCAAAATATTCAACTATTTTCATTCTAAATTTAAAATATTACTATCTATTTAGAAAAAAAATGACCTAGTTTTAATATTAATTATAGAGTAAAGAACAATCAGACATGATTATAAACACAATAAACTAAGAGCGATGGTAATTCCAGGATGTTATGATGTACTTGGCCGCAATATTTTTATTCCCTTAGCACGAAGGTTTCTAC
This sequence comes from Plodia interpunctella, assembly GCF_027563975.2. Lineage (NCBI taxonomy): Eukaryota > Metazoa > Arthropoda > Insecta > Lepidoptera > Pyralidae > Plodia > Plodia interpunctella. Next base: position 10,151,535 of record NC_071302.1, on the reverse strand, counting down.
AAGAATAGCCATAGGCAAACGTGGAACGATGTCACAAAGGAAGCATAAAATTCTTCCGCTCTGTGTACAATTTATGTATTTCTGAACGCACTGAACGTTATGATGTCATGGAGTTTAGAAATTGGTTACGCAATAAATTATTTTTAGTTCTAGTAACGGATTGGACTTGTTTTGAATACCTTGTATAATATATTACGATCACTTTTTCGCTCACAACTTATCACATCTCTCTCTCTCTCTCTCTCTCTCTCTCTCATATGAGCGTCCTACTTTTTCCTCTCCACTTCGCACTGTCTTTTGTAAATTATCATATTGTTTTTATTACAAGCTTTCATCATTAGTTTCACCTGTCTCGATATTTGCTTGTCTGTCTGTGATCAAATCTTGCAAGTTAAATTTCTCCTACTTCCAGTGGTCCTACAAAGTTTTGAAATTTTCCAAGTTGCTTCAGTTTTCATGAACATGCATTAATATGATAAGCATGATCTGATGGTGCACACTGGATCAGCTCCAAACGAGGGAACTCCTCAACGGTTTACAGTAGTAACATGGGATTTTTGTCAGGCATTAAATGCTATAAGATCTCTCTTGACGACAATGAAAATGTGTACCTAGTATATGTATGGTCCTTACATATGAAATTGGCGTTTGGTATAGGAGGAACAAAAGTCGAATATTTTTTTATATAATACATTTATTTAATCATAGTAAGAACCATTATTATCTATGCACTTTTGCCATCTCATAGGTAGTTCATTGATCCCTTTACTAAAAAAACCATTCGGACGGGAATCAATAAAATCTTTGAAGGCGGTTTGGACTGCCCTATCGGGGTTGAATTTTTTCCTTTGGAAGAAGTTATCCAAATTTCGAAAAAAAATGGTAATCTGTAAAATTTTTTAGTAAACGGTGTAACACTTTTATGTTTTAACGTTTTATTTTTTTTTGACATTTCCGAACTCTTTCATTCTGTTTGTCTATTATTTTGTTCTTGATAATGTCTTGTCATGGTCTTGTATGTCAAACTGAAATATTGGTTGATTATATTCTAATGTCTAAAGATTAAAATAAATTTTAATCACCTATTTATCTATTAAGATAGATCTGTAATTATTTATAGGATCCCCAAATATTTTGGGTAAGAGCTACATTTATTCTTTGTTATTAGAAGTTGTTATTTTGTTAAAATATAGTTCTATGTGAAAAACCTCATCATGGATAAATATTGTATGTAAGCAAATCGCCTATATTTTATCCCTATCTATTTACCATCCCTTTATTATAAATTGCGTGTAGCTAATTAATAGCATGCAATTACTTTATTTTCATAGGGATTTACGCTCCGGTACCGGATTCCCCTTCATCCTACGGCCGCACTTTGAAGATATTCCCTTTCCCTAAGTTTTCTTGATGTCTGGCTGATATGGAGGATTAAAGGAATTGGTGGTTTTGTTTAAAGACCTTTTTATCAATCGGGATGTGTTAATATTAATTTATAGTAACCCACGTATTTAACAGCACTCTTCTATTTCCTTTTTGTTACATTTTCTAAAAGTAAGTCTGTCATTTTTGTAACGAAGTCATTTTTGTTATCCTTTTCTTACTAGTCTAGAATAAATGCTACAACGAGAGAGACAATATGAGCGGATAATTCTAGCCTCCTTGTCTACAAGACATTTGTATGGCTTAATTTGGAATAGTGAATCTCAAAATACTTTACAGGAAGCGGGATTCAGCTGAGATATTTGTAGTAGCAAGTAGTCAATATTTACACACAATGCTGAATGTTAAACTGACAGACATCATAATATAATAATCTTGATTTTGGTGAGACTTTGAAATCTATTAAAACCATATAGCGTAGTCTTACTATTAGTGTAGATTTCATTTACTGAAACATTCATACTTACTACTCTAATCCTAACTAATATTACAAATGCGGAAGTAAGTTTGTTTGTTACCTCTTCACGCTCTATCTACTGAACCAATCTTCTTGAAATTTTGCATACACGTAGTTTGAAGTATGGAGAAAGACATGGGTACTTTTCATCAAAAAAAAACTCCTACCGTGGGAAATCACGTGGGCGAAGCCGCGGGCAAAAGATAGTATATTATAATTCGTTGTAAGAATCAAGGTTAGATGGAAATTTTGAGATAAAATATAGCCTATAGCGATCTTGGATAATGTAACTATCTAATGCTGAAATAATTTTTGAAATCGTTTCGGTAGTTTCGGAGATTATCCGCCTCAAACATACAAACTCACAAACGCTTACCTCTTTAACAATAATAATATAGACAATAGTGTATACGTCTTCCAATAACGACTTCAAACATGAACGCCTCTCTATGACTGCCATCAAATCAATTGACGTAGGACATTGTGAAAGTTATCACAAAATGTGTCCTTAACTCACGTCAGGAAAATTATCTGAATGACGTCACAGCTGATGCAATGGCTGCAGCGCATTAACCTTGAGTTAGCATGTGTGTCTCTGGTTTACGACTGATCTGGAATCTATTTTATGCAGAGAAACATACAATATTCTGTGACGTCATACTTCGTGTCTAAAGGCATACACGGCTCATCAATACTAGATCTGAGCCTGTCTATCTGTTGTGTGGATCTCCGAGCGTTTCGACCGCTGCGACCGCGCGTCCATGTTATTTTTCAAGTTTTAACAAAGACAAGAATCAGTTTTACTATTTTACTTTAAAATCATTAATCTGTACTGTGGTCGATGTCAATTCTGTGAATGATTGATTTTGGAAATGATTGCTTCCTCAAGAAAATTAACATATATTGATGATTTGATGATTTACGCCCTGATTTTGATTACGTTTCAATATTTATGTAGATGTTAAATTTACCGTGAAGCGATGATGATCGAGTAGTCAAGACCGTCCAATTGTGGTCAAAAAGTTCCAAGTTCGAATCCTACTCGTGTCACTTGAATTTGTATACCTATCTAACTAACGCGGAGTTGTTTTCATAGACCACCACTTGCTTCCGGTGAAGGAAAACATCGTGAGGAAACCTGCACACTGGTTGATTATTAACTTGTGTGTGAAATGGAGAAGGCAATGGCTAACCACTTCATTAATAATGCCAAGAAAGTTGTTGTGTGTGTTACATTCCACGTAATGACCACGACCCTCAGCAATGAGGAATACGACTATGAAGATCTAAGGGTATATAGGTTTCTTCACGATGTGTCACCTTCACCGGAAGCAAGTGGTGGTCGATGAAAACTACCATACATGAGTAAGATTGGTATACAAACTCATGTGGCACGAGTAGGATTCGAACCTGGGATCTTTCGATCCACAGGCGGGCGTCTAAACCATTACACCACCATTTACCGCACCTTTAAATAGGGACTTGAATAAAATCTGACACCAGCGTTAGCAATAACACTCGAAAATAACGAACGACTTAACCGTCTTTGATGTGGTTGCAGAAGATAACACAAATAACACAAAATCAGATCGCAAGATTTATAAATAGCCTAGTTTATCAAAGAATAGATTGACACAGCTCGTCACCAATGCAGCCAATGTAGGTGATGAGACATCGACCTTGGATGAAAACATACGGCGGTTTATTTCGGGCGGTTACGACGCGGTTACATGTGCAATTTGACTTATGTGATGCAGTTCTATTATTACATTCTGTGTGGTGGTAAATAAAGTTGTGATTGGAAATAGAGATGGAATATTTTTATCACATGCACGATGAGATATTTTAAAATTTTAAATCATACCCAAAAATCGCACTGGATGTCTAAATATGCATCCCAAGTTAAGTATTAAAAGATGAATTCTATTTTTAAAAATGTTAATAATGTATATAGCATTATGTTTGCAAAAAATAAACAAATTTAATAAATTTGACGACCTCGGTGGCGCAGCGGTAAAGTTCTTGCCACTGAACCGAGAGGTCCCGGGTTCGATCCCCGGTCGGGTCATGATGGAAAATGATCTTTTTCTGATTGGCCCGGGTCTTGGATGTCTATTTATATATGTATCTATTTATAAAATATAGTATCGTTGAGTTAGTATCCCATAACACAAGTCTCGAACTTACTTTGGGGCTAGCTCAATCTGTGTGATTTGTCCTAATATATTTATTTATTTTATTTATTTATGCAGGAAATTTTTTTTATCAATAGGATAAGGTTTTTATTGAGATAGTTTGTGGAAAATGAACTAGTTGTATAAATGTAACATTATAATGTACGTTTTTGTGTATAATCCATGAAGGTAAGGTTGTTCTAAATATTTTTGTAGACTCAAATATGTAAGCCACGTTCCGAAACTTACTCACTAAACTAATAACCACGCATCTTATTATGTAGAATCATAATTCATCAATTAATGTCAAGTTAATGTGTTACGACACTGATTACAGCGACAGACGCTGATGTAGGTCATGTGTGGTTATTAAAACAACCTTAATATTTACGGCCCCTGTTAAAGGGTCGACTAACATTCTATATTATACTTATTTTTTTTGCCGAATATTTTTTTTTACAGTTCAGCAAATATTTGTACTTACAAGAACAGTTTCTCGTATGTTTTCACTTTTTAAACTATGCATTGAAAATAGTAACGTGGTTTCTTCAATTTCAACTCACGTCCAAAACTTTATTATTATAATTATATTTTCTTCATCATGTGGAATGAAACACACACAACAACCCTCTTCTCTTCGCACTATATATGGAGTGGTTTGCCATTTCACACACAAGTTAATAATCAACAAATCAGCGTGCAGGTTTCCTCACGATGTTTTCCTTCAACGGAAGCAAGTGGTGGACGATGAAAATTATTACATAATATTATACACGAGTCACATTGGTATACAAATTCATGTGGCACGAGTAATATTCGAACCTGGGACCTTTCAATCCACAGGCGGGCGTCTTAACCATTACACCACCACCGTTTCGCCGGCAACATGGTAAAATCGGGGACTTGCTGACTTTAACACTAGTAAAGGTCAGTAAATTTATTTCCCACATGAAGACTGGCCAACTCGCGCACTAATGCCATAATTTATATCAAAATCTTATAGAGCTTCGTTTTAAAGAATGATTCTTATCTCGTGAGAAGTCACTGTGTATATAGAAACAGATAAGTGACAATTTATTCTGTAAACGTTACACAGCATTGGTATGCTGAAAACACACTACCTGATTAAGTGTTTTTAGTTTTTAGTTTTAACACTACTACTGATAAAGTGTTTTTTTACTATCTCCGCATCCGTTTCCGAATTAATTTTCAATCACGTCTACATCTTTTACGGGTAGTATATGCTTGAGATTCATATACTTAGTGGAACACTTTCACATACTCACATTCACATACGTTTAAATTTATGTTTTCAACATAGTGGATAATGTTTCACTGATGTAGAAAATTTATCAAGAACACGCTAAAAAGAAAAATATATTACTCGAACTGTGAGCCGTTGAGCGTAGTTAATTATAATATTTATTACTATACTAGCGGCCCGACCTGGCTTCGCACGTGTAAAACATAATAAATTATATACCTAAATCTTTAACCTACACCAGGAATCACACTATCTATTGATGAAAACCGCATGAAAATCCATCCATCCGTTTATCGCGAACAGACGCGACAGTGGACATTGTTTTATAATATGTAAATAAATAAAATAAATAAATATATTAGGACAAATCACACAGATTGAGCTAGCCCCAAAGTAAGTTCGAGACTTGTGTTATGGGATACTATATTTTGTAACAAATACATATATAAATAAACATCCAAGACCCGGGCCAATCAGAAATAGATCATTTCTCATCATGACCCGACCTGGGATCGAAACCGGGACCTCTCGGTTCAGTGGCAAGAACTTTACCACTGCGCCACCGAGGTCGTCATGTAAGGATTAAGTCACAGAAAGATTGCTGTAATTAGATCTTGCTTATTTAACCCATTTGTTTTTTACAGAGTCAGCTGATATGAAGCACGACTACAAGAATTGCATGCCAATGCATATAATGGAGTTCATGTCGAACACGACATTTATGGATCTGATTTCTGGTCTGGTTCTACAGTCATAATGTGATAGGTGGTTCTCAGAGCGTTTCGACCTCTGGGACCGAGCTATCACTACGATCCGCCCATTTTCTTGTGGAAGGAATCATTTCCTAAATCAATCTATACTATTATTATAAAGAGGTAAGCGTTTGTGAGTTTGTGACTTTATGAGTTTGTATGTTTGAGGCGGGTAATCTCCGAAACTACCGAACCGATTTCAAAAATTCTTTCACCACTAGATAGGTACATTATCCGAGATTGCTATAGGCTATATTTTATCTCAAAATTCCCACGGGAGCGAAGCCCCGGGCAACATCTAGTCATTCATATTTACATTACCGCAGTACAGATTAATTATTAAAGTCAGATAGTAGAATTTAGTCTTGTCTTTGTTAAAATTTGAAAAATTGTAATGACAGCGTGGCCGCGGCGATCGTAACGCTCTGAAAAACACCTATCAGGACAGGACATACACATATTCTTGTTAATTGTCTTTCAAGAAAAGTTTACGGAGAAATTTTGTTGCGCCACTTTTTCTCGTCATTGTAGATGAAAGTCGTCACAGCTTTGGAAGTCACCAATAGCTTACAAGTATGTAAAATAAAGATTAATGATTTTGATTTTTGATGCAACCGAAAGCATAATTACGTGATGAAATATTCTGGAGCAGATTTTTCAAACCAATAGAAATTTGTGAGAACAAAATGTTTTGAAGATAAATCTCCAATTAATCGTTATAGACTGCAGTTTTAGGATCACAAAGATGGTCAATGCACAAAGGAGAAAGATTTTTTTTTTCAGTAGCTACAACATGTCCCACTGCTGGGCAAAAGCGTCCCCTCGGAGAAAGAATTACAACTAATCATTCCATGAGCTCTTCTGATAAACCAAAAAAATTTTTGCCAGTTCGTATTAGAAAAACTTTTTCATTTCTCGTACTCTAGATTCTTCTCATCCGATAACTAGAATTACTTAGCATGGTAACGTTGAAACTTAACGTAAAAGGTTGCAACCATACAATTTGTCACTATTTTTTATCAGTTCCATCAATAAACCCGCGATTTAGTTAAAAAGTAGCCTTCGAGTTTCTCAACTAGGCTCTGTCAACCCGTTTAGGAATAAAGACGAGGTACGGTATCTGTATATGCTCAGAAAGGATTATTATTACAATACTAACAAAAACAAAATCACTATAATAACTAATATAAAAATCTTAGATCAAATAAATCGTTACTTAGCCAAAATGCACGGATTTTTAACATAAAATGAATATTCAAAAACAGGGTCTTCTTGCATAAGCATGACAACTATACATTTTGCTAATACAAATTTAACTATGTTAGTACCTATGTAAATGTCTATTTAAATTTTCTTCAAACATAATTTATTTATGATACTTAGAAATTCAGTTTTAAAAACTGATAGACCAAACATAATATTCAAATGTTCCTAAATTTTAATACCGAGTAATAATCTTGAAAATAATCATAGTTTTATTATAATAAATAATAAATTAATTACTTTTATATTAATAAATATATAATGTGTAATTCAGCAATCAAAAGGAGTAATGTTAAAAAAAAGAATATTGAGAAGAAAAATACTGGCAAATAATAATAAAAAAATAAACTTTTTACCGATCCAAGTTTTAACAGAAGAAATCATTGCTTTAAAAAAAAATCACAGAATATCACTTCTCCCATTCCAAATTCGAATAGAGCACCGCACAATTAATTCTAAATACCGCACATTCAGATTCTAAATACAAAACGTTCGAATATTAATTCTAAATTGAAAAATCGTGTACAGACCTGTGCAACCGCCGCGCAGACCACTAGAAACGCGACGCAGATGCGCGTGAACATTTTGCACTGACTGGCTTGCAGTGGCTTCAGCTTTCAGGTGGTTCAGGTGATGCACGCTATCTGTATGACGTCAGAAAAAAAACATACCTGTACATTATATCCCGTATATTTACATAAAAATAAAATTAGGCGATAGAGTCAGCAACAGAGTAAGAATTTGAAAAAAAAAATCTGTCTGTCTGTATGTCTGTCTGTTTGTTTGTACACGCTAATCTTCGGAACTACTGGTCGGATTTGAATGAGACTTTTTAAGCCTGGGCAACATATAGGATATAAATTATTTTGAAAACTGGAAAACCTGATGGAGAACAATGATGGTACAGCTAAACTATAGGAAATATTGAAATGACGCCTTAACAAAAGTTGTTCAGCCTGATAAGCATTTTCTGTTGAGATATAAAAATTGAAGATCTGGAACACCTAATGTATAGGTATTGTTACATTTGTCTGTACAATTAAATTTCTCTAATAATTTTAACTCCTTATCAAAAATTGCTCGGCCACGCGAACGAAGTCGCAGGCATCAGCTAGTATAATACAAGTGTATGTAAACAAACAGTATATTTTATGTAGTTTCTGTTCACCATTTGCGTTCTCCATTTATTATTACTGAGTTTTTTTTTTTAAATACTTACTTTTAAATATATTAATTTTAGGAATTATAAGTTTGATTATAATAATTTTATTGTACCTTCTTTTTCGACTTCAGGACGTCTGTCCTACTAATTATAAGTCAAAACTGCTTTTCAAAAGTAGCTCTTATCAATACGCAATAAGATCTACTGGCACAAGCCACGATAACGACTTAACTTTAGTAGAATGAACATCAAGATTTGTGGGAATTTTGGCTAGCTGTTGCTGCGTGAATTGGCCCTTCCAAAAAGGAACAAACAAAACCAGCCATTCTTGTATCGCGTGTTCTGCAGTCTGATAATGACAGTTCAGATAAAAGAAAAATATATAAAGGTTCTCAATCTCTTATTCAATTCCAGTTTCTAATCGTACGATTTTAGTACATTTGGCTTAGACGTTTTTTGTGAAAATATTTGTAACGTTGACGCTGATATTGGCACTATAGACAAATCTCTGTGCAAAATTTAAGCAGTGCTTCTTTTATTGAAAATGTATTACACGCCTAGTTTGTTAGAAATAATAATTTTAAAAAAATATATCCTAAAGAAGAATAAGTATTGATTACGACACCCAATCTTTATTTATAAATAAATAAATAAATAAATATATTAGGACAAATCACACAGATTGAGCTAGCCCCAAAGTAAGTTCGAGACTTGTGTTATGGGATACTAACTCAACGATACTATATTTTATAACAAATACATATATAGATAAACATCCAAGACCCGGGCCGATCAGAAAAAGATCATTTTCCATCATGACCCGACCGGGGATCGAACCCGGGACCTCTCGGTTCAGTCGCTAGAACCTTACCACTGCGCCACCGAGGTCGCCATTTATTGTTTTAATTAATACCAATTTCCTCGGAAAGTTTACCTTTCCCGGTAGCAAGTTCGCAAATAGCGGTAGCACAAACCCAAGTGTGTTCTCGTGTATAAGTGAAGTGTGAATTTCTTTATGAGTTTTTATTCAAATTCAAATTCAAAATTCTTTATTCAATTTAGGATGATATACAACACTTATTGACGTCAAAAATTACTTAAACTAAGTCTACTGCCGGCTTCCAAAGCGCAGGTGAAGAAGAAGCGGCGCAACAAACTTCACCGCGGCCTTTTCTCCAAGGACGTCAATTAACAAATATAGGTCTTATTACATATACACAATGAAATATCGGTAGTCTAAAATACATAATAGGATTTCAACCTGAGACCGATCACAAGTGGTCTTAACCACTAGACCATTTACATTAATTTATTCAGGCCAATATTTCCAGAGCTTGTTCAACAAAACTCAGCATTAAACTATGACTCAACATAACATTGTATGATATTACTTTCTTCGTTGCATTGCAATGTATTTATTCGTCATAGCAATAAATAATTTGAATTTTGTTTGTTTATTAGAAAATTCGATCCAAACGTGATGGAATGTGGATTGTATCAGCGTTAGTTGTCCGTAAATCACAAATCATTGTGGGCGAATTAACTTGCACATACCACACAGAGAAGACCTGCTTTACATGGCAGTGAAGCATGTTATGCCGTTCCCACTGAATTAAATAGGGGCAAACCCAAGAAATACTATTTAAAATGCCGACTATCGTGCTAATTGAAGACGAAAAGTAAAAAAGCGGACGCTGGGCTCCGGACGCTCAACGGCTAAGGAAGAAAACGAAAGAGAGCGAAAAACCACAACATAGAGAGGACCACGCGAGATGGTTAATTCAAAAAATACTAAACATGAGTCATCTAGGTACAAACTCATGTGGAACGAGTATGATTCGAACCTGGAACCTTTCGATCCACAGGCGGCTTAACCATTACATCACCACCGCTCCATCAGTCAGTATCACTGACAAATTCACTCGTCTAATATGAATATTACAGACTAGCGGAAAATGCTCTAAAAGTCCAGTTGGATTGTTTACATAGTTGAGCATCCTGTTGATATGCATTGATGCTCTCAGTCTATTGGAATGCCAGATTATTACAATGAAAGGTTTCCACGTGAAGGCATCTTAGGAAAATATTATTAAAGTCCTTCTGACATGTTATCAACGAATACTGTAATGAGTTACTTTTGGAATTTCTTTGCTTAATACGAGTATTTAACGCGCACGTGCCTTTTAACGACCCGAAGTAGGTATAAAAGCAACGCATAAATACGAAATTTCTTGTTAGTCGGTGAAAAATGCCAAAGCTTTGAAAACTATTATGATTTAAAGTATGACCTAAAATAGTACTTGTCATGTTCCGATTTTTGAAAGGAAAACATCGAGAACCTTATCCTGGAACCTGTATCTACTTGATGATTTTTTTTTTCTCTTTTTTGTTGAACATATTTATCAGTGAAGACAAAAGACGAGCGAATTTGTAAAAACTTATAGATGCAATGGTAACCATTGTATAAATTCTTATGCACTTATTTTTCGTAGCATAAATCATCAATTAGATAGGTACAGGTTACATCCTCGTTGTTTTCCTTTAGTATTGGTAAATTTTCGGGTACACAACACGCATAAGAATCAAGTACCTCTTGAAATATGTCACGGCTACACTTCGTAGTGCGGTTAAACGTAGCTTTACAGGGCGTCCATGGAATAATGCCTAGCTATCTTCGAGGCACTTCGGAGTTTAGCCGTAACATTATATAAATCTTGAATCCGTAATTGAGTGGTGCTTATTAAAATACCCTCTGTAATTGTTTGATAGTTATTATAATAAGCACGACACTTATTTTATTATCAAGACATTTTATTGATTACTTATCAGCCATTATGCAAGTATAATAATGAGAGGCTTGTTCATAACACCATTGATACCATTAACATGTTACAACAGTTAGTCAAGGTCTAGATATGCCAGTATTTTGAAATCTAAAGTCAGAGGCAGTCATACATTTCCTAGGAATGTTAGAATGCGTTTTCAACGAAACGCAATTTCTTTTATTTATTAGCGAAAACTAAAAAGTGGTACTACAAACGAAGCTACAAAATTGATTAGATTAGATACAGTTTTCTATTTGCCACAATTGTCATAAATTTATAAGAAAATCGTGGCGACCTCAATGCTTGGTCGTTTCTAAATTCTACTGTTATTGTAAATGTTAAAAGTTTGTGAAGATAAATAAATAAATATATAATAATAATAATCATCCAGATTAAGCTAGCCCCAAAGTAAGTTCTAGACTTGTGTTATGAGATACTAACTCAACGATACTATATTTTATAACAAATACATATATAGATAAACATCCAAGACCCGGGTCAATCAGAAAAAGATCATTTTCGAACACGGGACCTCTCGGATTAGTGGCATGAACTTTACCACTGCGCCACCGAGGTAGTCAAGATGATGAATAAGATGTGTGTATGTATGTTTGTCACTCTTTCACGCAAAATCTACTGGGCCGATTGTTATGAAATTTGTTACACGGGTAGAATATAAACTGGAATAACACATAGAAATTCCCACGGGAGCGAAGCCCCGGGGCAGAACTCGTACTACTTTAATTAAAATTAAAATATACCTAAATAGACTTGTATTTTTATTGACAACGGTACAATTTTCTTGAAATTTGACACAGGCAAGCTAAACCTCCAACAGTAATATATAGGCTACTAATATTTGTCGCGAGAAACATAACAGTAACTAAACACAAAAGCTTTAAATGGACCAGTTTATTCACCAAATTCTGCACGTCACATGATTTTAATCATAAATATAATAAATAATAACTCCACTCAATTGAAGATTGAGGCTTGGTACATGGATAGTACGAGGAAGCCGACGGCGTATATGATGAGGACCACGTCCATGGCCGCCGCGAAGACATCACGCGCCATACGGTCTTGGGCCAGATTCTGGAGATTTTCGCGGATGGTCTGACAAATCTGGACTAATAGTCTTGCGAAGAACTGGGCCGCATTGAAAATGGTGCTGAAACAGTTACGATAAGAATTATTTAACCTTAAAATAAAAGGACCTTGTATGCCAGCACCACATTGTCGCCGACCTTAGAAGATGCTAACGCGAATGCGTTGACATTGCGTAATTTGTATATGAGAGAGAGCATTAATTTACTGCAATAAAAAACAACAATGTATATATACCAAATCTGCCAAAGTTTGGCAAAATGTTCGGCGACAGTGTGGAGCCGGCAGTAGGATAAAATGAACCAGCATTCAAAACGTGTGCACATTAGATATGTTTTGTTCACCGCTATCCATAAAAACCTAATCCCTAGAAACAACATATGGAGTTAGATGTTTGAATTTTCACGCCAACTCCATATGTTGAAAATTCAAACATCTAAGCACAGATAACAGGCTGGAGCTGCCGGTATTTATTCATGAATGTACCCGCTCGTGAATAAGCTTGTGCAAACGTTTGAAATGCGAATTGTATTAATAACTAAGACTAGACTAGTGTAGTTTCGTCATCGAGTAGTTTGGTCACCATTTAAAATTTCCATACTTGTAGTGTATGTTGGATTATGTGTAAATAAAAATACTTAAATTTGGTGTAGTTTTGTCATACGTACAGGCAACAGCATATTAAATTACACAAATTTATTGCAAACGTCCTTTTACCGTTGCTAATAAAATATTACATATAATAATAGAAGTAATAAACACAGTCAATCGCACGTCAAGTTCAAATTCAAATTCAAATCATTTATTCAGAAATTAAACCTTCACAGGCACTTTTTCTCGTCAATATTTATAGTTATTTCTCACAAGCTACAAACTACTGGCATTTCGGAACGACCACTGCTGAGAAGAAATGCCGAAAGAAACTCATTTGAACAGTGTTGGTCCCTATCAAGTTACCCTAGTGTGGTCTGTATGCGACTGACGGTAATAGCGATGAATTTACGATGTATTTGGGTATGTCAACATCCCAATGTCTCAACTTATTGTTTTTGTTTTTTTAATTTCTCTTTCCCTCACATAAAATCATATCTTAAAACATTACATTATAACTTGGCATGCAGTCGACTATACCTACTAAAACTAATATGATGACCAAATTACACCACGAAAAATAAATTTAATATATCGATGACCAAACTACACACCTGTGTTTTTATGACCAAACTACTCGGTGACGAAACTACACTAACCTTTTCAAACAACGGCGATGGATTCTTCCCGGATAAAGCAAATCAACTTCCATTCCATCCCCGGATACTTCCTCAGCCTTCATGCGTTGGAGCTCAGACTCCACAGTAGGCAAATGTTTCCCAGTGAGCCTAAATTTTGAAATGTTATAACTATAATACATTTTCAAAAAATACTCTAAACGAAAATTATTATGAAAGCCATCTATCGACTTTACATATAATAACTAAGAATACAAATAGAAACAACATTTTGTAGGCGTTGTTTTAATTCTGAAAACTATCAAGAGATGGCGTGCTAAGCTGTTTTCTATTTCATTCAAAAGATGTCATTAGTATACTTTGGTATACACCTATTATGCCGGCTACATGCTAATAGGCAAACCTAAACAGATCTCAACGCGAATGAACTCATATTTCGTAGTATGCATAGTGCGGTTTCGACGTACTTACATCAGGTACTGATTTTCCCTTGCAGAAGAAAAAAGGCTATATACAATGTACATTAATTCACGTCAGCATCAATCTGAGCTAAATAGTGTGGAGTAGCCTTTAAAGTGCATGTGCAAATTATGTAAAGAAATATTTAAAAGACTGGCGTAGACGGAAGCCAATACCCAGCAATGTGGATAGCTACAGATTATGATGATAATGATAGAAATATGAATATGAATAGAGTTGTTACCTAGCAGAACATCCCCAAGCTCCGGTATTGTTCATAGTAAGCAGGGGCAGTATCATTGCCAGGGTGTACCACAGCCCTGGGGAGTCATCGTTGGAAGGGCCAGGAGGCAGCGGCGGACGTGGAGTTTCCACAGGCCTGGAATTGTTAAAGAAAATCACAAATAATTATAATGTACAAATTTTTATCACGTCTGTTTCCCAAGGGAGTTGTCAGAGAGAGACTAAGGATGTCTGTCACTTGCCACAATCCTGACAAATATTACTGGCTTTCTTTGTATTTATATATAATCCTCTTTATGCATGCGCTCCAATTTAGGATGCTCCTTAATTAAATAACATGTTGGAAAATTGTAAATCCAAATGACTAAGGGTCCGTTTCTATTGCTCCGTCGTCCTTCGTTACATAGACATTGCTACTCTATTGTTTTACATTTAGTTTTGACATTGAGTTATGTCGACGCATTCGACGGCGTCGACAATTCAACGCAGAAGAACGTACAAATTGTACGGCCGCGTCCCCATTGCTCTAGGAGCTGTGTAGCAATGGAAACACGCTCTAATAGAGTCGGATCCAAAAGCGAATGGACACGAGGACATACCTCTCTTTCATAATCTATAATAATTATTGGCTTGACTGGATCCTAAATCAATGAATTGCCTGTCAATCAAAACATCAAGAGTACTCCATCAACATTAGCATAGCTAGCTAGAAGAGAGTGGAAACTTTCGCTGAATATGTCTTGTTATCTCAAATTTTAGCGGCTTCTAAATAAACTGATGAATTGATCTCCAAATATTTCAATTTTTCCAGAAATTCGACGATCCTTAGCAATAAGGAATAAATCTTCGAAGCTAATAAATGCTAAAAACTGTAAGCTAATATTATTTGCGAAGACCTGTAATTGGTTCTGATGTTTTTAATTTGTAAGCTGCAAGGAAATTTGTTGTCATCCGAATTCAAACCTAAAGCAAAAGAAGCTAAGTAACAAAATAGTTTGAGACCTGGAGCTCTGAATGGTGCCAGCAACAAAGGGGATGTTGGTGTTGTTTGTTGGCGCGGTGGTGTTGTTGCCTCGGATCCAATTGTCCACGGCATAGCTGAACTGGCTCTGGGTGCTCGAGATAGTGTACGAGGAACCGGTCAACTCCTGGGCTCACAGATAACATAATTCAACATAAGTCAATTCACGATGCGTATGAATTGCTAACAAGTGGCGTGTTGTCCTAGAACAGAACCACAGAACCACTCCTAATCCTCCCGTGGATGTCGTACGAGTCGACTAACGAAAACATGCCTTAACAGCTTATAGGCAACAATAGTATCTCCAAAGAGAGTTGACGTCAGGCAGGCAACCGGTTGTAAAAGCGTAGCCACATCTTCAAAATGTAATGGTTTAATTTTTTACGCGAACCTAGGGGTTCAGGGCGTCACAGCTCTGAATACCAGGAAGGATAAAAGAGAGAGAGAACAAGATAAATAGTTAATGCTACGTTCATTTTCAGCAGTCAAATATGAAAGAAAAAATCGTGAGGAAACTTGCACACTAGTTGACCAAGTTTACTAGTGTGTATACGACTATTTGTCACTAGATGGCGATAGGTAGTAGTAATAGCCATGCTTTATATTTATATTTAAAAAATGGTAAGCCCTTCTGGCATAATAGGGACCAACATTGTTTGAATGAGTTTCTTTCGGCATTTATTTTCAGCAGTGGTCGTTCCGAAATGCTAGTAGTTTGTAGCTTTGGTAAACAACATTTAATTTAGAATATGACGTGAAAAGTGCCTGTGAAGGCCTAATTTCTGAATAAATGATTTGATTTTGATTTCTTTAAAGCGACTTGAATAAAATCAGACACCATTGTTAGCAATAACACCCTCTATGAGAAAAGAATGTGAGTTAATCGCTGTTTTTTCTATAAATCCATTAATGGAAAAAGTCCACCATTGTGTACCATATTGTTATAATAAAAGTACATACTTATGTACTTTTATTATATGTTCTTTGTACAATAACAAACAAACAAGAAAGTACCTCAGGAATGGACTCGGGTATACCAGAAATCAAACCGTGGGCCACATTCCCATTGTCAATTCTGACAACATTTCGATCCAGCTGCTCTTGGTTCCTGGCATCAGTAGCCATAGTCAAATCAATCTGCAAACCACAACTACTCTGGCATTGTACAGATCGCTATAAATATTATGTAAACATTTTGTAATTGTTTATTATTTATCTTGATTATCGACTTTCGCTTTAAATTTTGATTATCTTTGACGTTTGACACTGATGACGTGAGACATGTGACTGTGAAGAGTTTTGTTTTTAAACTCTATACTACAATTATGTTCAACGCAGCGGTAGGTTGAGTAGGTATGGAATTATATTGATGACAACATTATCCCGATGAGGGCGTCGCTGCTGTTGTAAAATATCACTGAATATTATTGAGCAATATTCCAATTTCGCTTAGATCATCAGCATTGAATATCTCCATACCATGGAATTAGTAGGTACTCCGTACAACGAAGTACTTACGAAATCCATGCTCCATACTATTCCATACAAGCGATACCGTTTTTACAAATCACATCACGTCACGTCATATAAGTATAAATTTACCTATATCTAAGGTATGTACTTACACATCATAATATAACACAAACACAAATACGTAGATATAAGAACATTACAATGTAATTTTCAAATGAATTCTCGAATAAAAGTGCCATAAGTACCTACCTAAATTTCACCTAAACCTTTCTCAGGAATCTCACTAAGTATTGATGATATAGAGTATATTTTCAACAGGTTTGATACAAAATCATTGTATTCAAATGCTTGTGAATTTATTATTTTGATATTAATTGATATTAAAAAAAAATAATCTAGCTATAGGGCGTGATGGCCCAAAGAATATTAGCAGCATTATTGCAAACTATCTAATCTCACTAAGTATTGATGAACCGCATGAAAATTCGGGCAGTAATTTTTGAGAATAATTTCTTAACAAAAAAATTAGAAATTATATAAAAGAAGTACTTTGTAAAAAGGCATATTGCAAGTCTGATTATTATGTGAACGACAATAATGTTTGGCCCAAGCATGGTGCAGTATCCTCATAACATATGTATTTGATTTATGACATTATTACGTACGTTTTGTTGAAAATTGTCATATATATATATATGACAATTTTCAATAATTTTATTGGAAATACAACTTTTATTCATTCATGTCATTTTTAATAATGATGTAAATTCGTCCTCCTAATTTTTAATACATGTATAAGACCTATATTTGTTAATTGACGTCCTTGGAGAAAAGGCTGCGGTGAAGTTTGTTGCGCCGCTTCTTCTTCATCTGCGCTTTGGAAGCCGGCAGTAGACTTAGTTTAAGTAATTTTTTTGACGTCAATAAGTGATGTATATCATCCTAAATTGAATAAAGAATTTTGAATATAATTTTGAATAATATGAATTTGAAAAATTTCGCGTCAGAGGACTTTGTTTTCACAGATATAGGAACACTATGTCTTAGTGTTTTTATATCATTCATTTGAATTCATTTGAAAGTGATTTCCATTCCTCAATAATTTCTATCAAATTAAAAACTTAAAAAAAAATGACCTGTTAATTCGGGAGCCCGTAGCCAAAATAATATAAGTACAAAAGTTTTTTTTTTTCAACTATCACGGAATCTTGTGTCATTCTTTGCGGCGGTGGTCCAATCACCCCAGGTTCTATTGTTTGGGTTCAATTTAAATTTAGAATGTAGGCATCCCGCTGTCATTTTATTCGCGGTTGCCAGTGTATAAAAAACTATTTCTATAGTCGATCAATTTAGAATAATCGGAGTTCATTATCAATTAACTTATTTTCGGTCGGTGGAAATTTTAAGATTGCAAATTGCTAAAATGCTTTTGAGCAGAAACATTTGGTATTTGATTAAAATCCCAAATCAAATTACATATTAAATTGAACAATGGGTAATCTCCAGGCGTTTGTTTTATAGGTTAGTGTCAGAATAATATTACCTTATAACAAGATCATCACACAGAATTATACGTCTTCAGATTTTACGCAGAATTACAGTAGCCATTTTATTATTTCCCAGCAGTTGAAGGCAGGATGTTCTGATTAAGTCATCAAGTAAATGTGACAATCAACACGAGTTGTCATTCGAACGAAATTATATCTCGTTTGTGAATTTACCATGATTCACGGAAGTTTCAAACACACATTTCCATAATATTTCGTACTTAATGTTTTGATTGTCATAGATCTGAACAAGACGATTTTCAGTGTCAGGTATTTTTTATCTTTATTTTTGACTAAAGCGGCATGTCTGACAGGCTCGCTGAGTAGGCGTGCAAAATCAAAATTCATCGAAGATGCAATTGAAAGTGAAATGGAGCGCCATTTTTTTCGCAAAACAATCTGCTTTTTTTTTGTGTTAGCAACCCCGTGGCACGGACATTGGCCACGCCGCGGGATGTCGCGCTACCGTGTCGGAGGCGTGATCGATTTTGCAATTTTTTGAGTTACTACAGTTTGATATGGGTCATCTCGCTGGAACTTTGAATTCGCAAAGAATGTGTTACGTGGATTTAATTTTTTTTTTTTTCAATGATAATAATACAAAAATTAATACCTACCAATATCATGACAGAAATTGGTGGCAAATATCGACTTTCAAAATACCATTCCACGAATTTATACACCTTTTAAAAATGTCTGTGAAAATTTATATTACAATTAATATTTATAATCTAATGACTTTATACCAAGAAGAACGAGATTTTTTTTCTTGTAACATAATAATAACTAATTTTTCATTTCATAATTGCTTTCTAAAAGAACTTATTTTCTTTCTTAGAACTTCGCTAATTTTAAAATCCATTTCAGTTTAATTTACAAACATTAACCGTGTATTTGCCTAATGATATCAGTTTTTTTTTACTAAATGTTGACTCAATCATCAGAATTAACTAGGTAAATATTAGGGAAAATAAACTATACCGACGCCCATATGGTTTAATAACAAAATCAACCCTTTATATGCGCCGGGTCGTTTAGACCCCTATTATAATATTAAATGCTAAACAAACATGAGATTTTTGCCTCTAAATGACTTCATGATGCTCTAGACATTTAGTTGGGTTAAACTTGTGCGTTTACGTTTTAGGTCAGGTTTAGTTTTAATCTTTTAGGATATTATAAAAAAATAACACCCTTTCTATTATTTCCAATATCTTTGCCATTTTAGCAAGTATGAAAATGAAGAAAATAATTATTGATATTTATTTATATCTGGCTGCGATCACAACCACTGCAAAGTTGTCGAAGAAAAGACAAATGACTACACTAATCTACACTTAAATATTTTTAAAATGAGGTTCGCGTTGTTCTGCGTCGCTCTGTCGACGGACGCTAACTTCGTAGTTAATGACTCGCTCGGATGAAGGGTTAAACGTCTATTTAGTCGACTATACTTAGTTCGCGCTTCGATTTATGGAAATGAACATTATTAGGACCAAACGGTGCGTCTGATCTCTTGTTTTTTTGATGATTCAATTTTTTGTTGACGTTTTTGTGATCGCGTCGTCACCAAAGACATAACTGTTTCTTACATCTAAATTTAGAGTATATTTTCAACAGGTTTGATACAATTGATACAAACACAGATACATTGATATAAGAACATTACAATGTAATTTTCAAATGAATTCTTGAATAAAAGTGCCATAAGTACCTACCTAAATTTCACCTAAACCTTTCTCAGGAATCTCACTAAGTATTGATGATATAGAGTATATTTTCAACAGGTTTGATACAAAATCATTGTATTCAAATGCTTGTGAATTTATTATTTTGATATTAATTGATAAGTATTTTAAAAGAATAATCTAGCTATAGGGCGTGATGGCCCTAAGAATATTAGCAGCATTATAGCAAACTATCTTATCTCACTAAGTATTGATGAACCGCATGAAAATTCGGGCAGTAATTAATGAGAATAATTTCTTAATTTTGTACAAAAAATTTAGAAATTATATAAAAGAAGTACTTTGTAAAAAGGCATATTGCAAGTCTGATTATTGTCAGCTAAAGCCCTGAGAATATTAGCAGCATTATAGCAAACTATATCATTTTTTCTTTGAGTGTTCTCTGTTGTATCCATGGCCGTGACGCCGAAGCCCGGGGCCCGCCGCATGACATGCCCGGAGGCAGAATAAATAATAAATCTTGAAGATTTGACTTGAACCCTACCTGGGGTATGTGTGCTTTAGTCGCCTTGTACGTTCATGAACTACGCATCCACCTGAGAATATATATGGTGCTATTCTAAGTATTATAGGGAACCACACACTAATATGCTCAAGCTCAAATATTCTCCATAATTTTAATAGCCTAGAACGCAAGCAAGATCACTGTATATCCTAACAGTTTAAGACTTGCTATATTGATGAACAGAAGTTGGTATGAATATACCTATTATTTATATATTTATTTATAATTGTATCTCAGCCAAACGCTAATGGCAAAACGGTGTAACCGTTAAAATAAAAGAAAAAACCGTTCTATTGGTAGCCGATGATTACCGTCACAAAAACAAACAAAATTAATCAATAATCCTCCCGTTATTGATCCAGTTGTTTATATAAAAAAACAATTGAAGCACGTGGATTTCTTAGACCATCGGTTGGGATCAGTCATGGGTGAAATAATTACAAGTGTCTAATTTTCTCTACAGGAATTCTTATTATTGAATTGGTTTGGGTAGAAATAGGGTTGATTTGAAGAAAGTTTTCTATTACAAGTAGAGTTTTAATTTATATCGTACTAGCTGCGCCCCGGGGCATCGCTCCCGTGGGAATTCCGGGATAAAAGCACCCTGGGTTATTCTAGGTTATATTCTAACCGTGTAGCAAATTTCATAAAATTTTGCGTGAAAGGTAACAAACAAACATCCTCACAAACTTTCACATTTCGTAATTTTAGTAGGAAGTATGATTTGTAAACTCTGTTATGATTCATAAAACATGGTACATGGTAGAAAAGAAAATACGAATAAAATTACAAAAACTTGTCCAATATAAATAACGGCAAAAAAATTCATTAATATTTTCAATACATCAATACAAAAATGCAAAGATCCAATACTTATCTCAGATATTAATGATATAGCTTCAAAAAACCACACAGCTTCACAAATTTCTATTTGCACTGTCATTACCAGTAATTACCATAACAGAACCTAAGATATCGTTCACTGATAGTTAAGTAACCTAAACTGTCATCCCAATTACATACAATGTTACATTCATACATTTCATACATCATAATGAATAGACAAGACCGTAAACGTAAAATTACTTCTTGTACCCATCGAGTGGGTAATTTTTGAAAACCTCAAACGGCATATGGTAGCGGCATACGCCATTCGGAGCCAACTGTCGCATTCTCCGTCCCTCTTCATCGACTCATATTTTCCAAAATAGAAAGAGACAAATATTTCATTAGTAAATGCTATAATATATCGCAAAAAATTCATTGTTTGTATGAGACACGTGCGGGAAGTAGGCTTTGGCGCGAATTTGAAGGCAAATTTAGGATATCGACAGGATATTGAAACGATTTTTTCGGAGGAAACGACATATGGATTATGGGTGTTAAGTTTTATTTGGGGTGGTAACGACTGAACCCTTTGATTGGCTGTCGATAAACTATAAAAAATACTAGTGATTTAACTAGTGTTTACAATACAATCGCCTATTTCTGCTCTATCAGTAATCGTGCCTTAAATCTAGACTGTTTGTGATCTAGATTTTCATTTGAAATCAAAATCAAAACCATCTATTTAATTTTCATTTGTTGTTCTCTTGTGTGACGAGATTTAAACAATCTTACTTTATTTATCGCCATTATCATCATATAACCCTTTTTAGGACCACTGTCGACTGGGTTATTACTATGAGTCCTCTCTCTGATGAAGAGACACAGAACAGAGGCATATTTGTATATAATAAATTGTACGAGTAACTCGATTACTCAAAAATACATAATCCATATTTATCAGCAGCGACATCCTATAGGATACTCTGGGACAACATGATATATCTCGTTTCTCATATATTTTCATGTACTTCAGTTGATTGTGTTTCACATCGATATATATATTATACTCAGCACTCGGATCACAATCATAACCTGTTTTGATATACCTTTTGACTATGTACATTATGTACTTTTATATATTATTAGAAAGAAAAAAAAACATTGTAAGAAACAATAATGGTAAGCCGATCTGGCATGATAGGTACCAACACTGTTCAAATTAGTTTCTTTCGGCATTTCTTCTCAGCAGTGGTCGTTCCGAAATGCCAGTAGTTTGTAGCTTGTGAGAAATAATTATAAGTATAAAAATTGATGAGAAAAATTGCCTGTGATGGTCAAATTTCTGAATAAATGATTTGAATTTGAATTTGAATATATATCTATAAATATCTGGCGTAATATTTCTCCCTGTGTCCATACCATTATGACATTAATAGAGCATTTAAATGAAAGTATAGCGTAAATTGCTCATAGAACAGAAGAATACCAAAGAAGGGGCGTAGATAAAATTGTAAATCTTCCTCGTTTTCTTTCTATCTATATTACAATGCCCTGCTGAAACGGAAAATATCTAAAAGACTACAAATTCATATATATTTTTTCATATATATTTTTTAGAAATACATCAGAAAACCTAGGTTTTACCAGGTAAATTCGACACTAATCATAAAATTAACCGGAAAAGGAAACAAAAATAAACAACCTCGAAGGCTAGGGGCGGCTGGTCAAAGCGGCACGAGCCACCATATGTCGCCACCCTGACAGACCCACTAAGGGTGGAAAGCTTTTTTTTATTTGTCAATTTACACTTTAAGATACATAAGTATTCATATAAACCATCTTGTTTATATATGTACAACATATTAGAAATGTTAAAAATCATATTTGAATAAACAACTTTTGTGTTGGATATTTTTTTTAGTACTAATGAGCAAGATTTTCAAAGTCCTTGGTTTACGTGAGGGGAAAAAGTTCTTAACAAACCAATGCCCGTTACCACTCATTCAGAAGATCGTGTAGTTCTGATTTTTGGTTATATTCAGTAAAAAAAGAAAAAGATCTCTATATGAAATTCAAAGAAATGGATTTACAAGATCATGTACGCGATATATACAGTTGGTTACAAAACAAAGACCTATTTAATATTTCTCATGTCCCACTTTTCAATTCTGACCGAGCAAAAAAATGCTATTTCTGACAATGCCAGTATATCATTTTAACTGGCGCCTGCCGAACTAGCGCTCCGCCCATGCTTCCCGCGTGTTTTATGACTTACTTGTGTGGGCCAATTCAATTTCTTATTTTATAGGGTTACAATGATATACTTCGTGTTTGAGACGATTGATGATACTCTGTACTGTGAAAATCTGCTACCATGTGTTGTGAAAAGTTCCTACCATGAAATAAAAACTGACAATAAATGCAATACGCTTACTAACCGAAATTAAAGTGAATATGTATGTATAGTTTACGCTAAATGGGACTCGGATCTATAACCAACATCTCGAGCAATTTAGTTAAGTTATAGGTACAGTCACAGACTTATAATTGAAGGGTCAGTACAGTGGTACAGAATATCAGAAACCAATTTATGGTTGACTAAATAACACAAAAAAATAAACGCAAAAAGAACGATTTATTTTAGGAAGGAATGATACAAATTAAACAATAAAATTATTTTATTTAAATTAAATTTATTAATATTAACATATAAACAAATTACTAGTACATTTACTTACAAATTCGATTAAGTAGGTAGTACATTAAAAGCAAATTTTTTGCAATAGCTTTTTCTGGACCTTTCGCGTATCTTAACTACTCATCACCTGACTCGTAATCCAGTAACTCACTACTGCCATTTAGATTGAAGATACCACTAATTTTATTGCCTAGGAAACTAATAAATTTCTCTCTTTTTTTCCAACTAAATGTCTCGACACTAATTTGTTTTAATAACCCATAAAATTTTGGCAAAAAACACATTTTGGTTCCGCTTTTGAGAAAAATATCACTAATAAGGTTTAATGTCCTTTTGCCTGAGGATAGTTTTAGAAGGAAGGTAAAAGTTTGAAAATATTTTTTATGATATCATTAAAATTGAATATTCTATGCAAGAAGATAGGCTAAGAAAATAATACCAAACACACAATTTCATTTAAACGCATAAAAACTGAAGCAAATGTTGTTATTTTGTATCATAATGATATAAACTACTTCTCAACTACTCTATCGCGTTGCATAAAGATATACTAAATCCCTAAAAGGTATTAAACGCCCACATACCTTTTTTATTTAAGTTTATTTTTTTTATTTTAAGAAGAGATGAAAATCACGTCACTCAAAGGGTATTAAAGATGGCAGTGAAGGGTTCCAGGAATAGAGGAAGACCTAAGAAGAAATGGATGGATTGTGTCAAGGATAGTATGAACAGGAAAGGAGTATCAATGGATATGGCAAATGACAGAACAAAATGGAAGGAACTTACATACTGTGCCGACCCCACATGAGTGCGATAAGGTCAAGAAGAAGATACCTTTTTGATTTCCCAGTCGTTTCGGACCTTGTTACAAAGGGCAGTGGTCACTGGGCGACTGAGTCAGTATATAATAATGATAATTAGGTAACTATCACTATTTATATATTAATATCACTTTATATTTGCTTCGGGCACTCCCATCAAAACATGTAGGCACTCTTTTAGACAAAACCACTTTTACCTTGGCTATGGGACTTCGCTTGGGTGCGAAAATAAATCAACCCCACATTTGTCAATGTGGTATGGCCGTTAACAGTTTCGGCCATCATGGCCTGTCTTGTGTGAGAAGTGTAGGGCGAATTCCTCGTCATGCATCTCTCAATGATATCATTCGCAGAACATTGGCAACGATTGGTATCCCCTCAATCTTGGAACCCAACGGGATATTCCGTGCTGACGGTAAACGCCCGGACGGTATGTCCCTTGTCCCTTGGCGCTTGGGAAGGAGCCTGGTTTGGGATGCCACATGTGTTGACACTTTGGCACCGTCACATTTACCGTCCACCTCTCTTCATGGCGGCGCGGCGGCTAGTGCGGCTGAAGCAGGCAAAATGCGAAAATATATGGGTCTGGTGGATAATTATTATTTTTTACCTTTTGCTGTTGAAACGATGGGTCCTTGGGGTCCTGAAGCAAGGCTATTTTTAAGAGAAATAACGACGCGCCTCGTGGAGGCAACGGGAGACTCGAGGGCTGGCAGCTTTTTTGCTCAGCGTGTAAGCCTCGCTATACAACGGGGCAACGCTGCCAGTATACTGGGCACGTTGCCTCCCTGTGGCACGTTGGAAGATTATTTTTATTTGTAAAACGGCATTTTTGTTTTGTATTTATGATGCTTTTTGTAAATATGAATAATAATAATAATAAATAAATATCACTTTATAAAACGATATAAAAATTTACTGAAACAAAAACTAACAACAAAAAGAAAAAAAGACGAAAACGTATGAAACATTTTATTGCAGTTTTTCTTTTAACTCGGATGGAAATGGTGTGAGCATAATATTATATTGCACCCCAGTTATCAACGGAAGAACTACGATCATTTTTATAATTATTTATTATGAATTTCTCCAAATATAATTACCAATATTTTAAACTTTTTTATAGGCAAATATATCTTCGTTGCTACGTCGTGATTTGTTTTTTTTTCTGATAACGTCTCATCCGATGATTCTTGTTCTTTGCTCATTCGAAAACACTAATTTGCAAATAACAAACAAAAATTATGTAACTATCATATCAATTATTAATAATATTGGCTTCGGATGAGTGAAAAAATCGTATATAACGTCATTGTGTGAAACGGAATAAGCCCATAAATGTACTCAAAAGAGTGAAGACAAGCATCATTTAGTATTAAAACGTTCATTAAGATATAGTTGAGATGTCAATCTCTTCCAGAAACTCATTGGCGGTGGCTCAAAGTTAAGTTTAACTAACTGTCGCCAAACAGAAGTAATAACTTAACACCTAATGTGTTAATTGTTACTTGATAATCCCTTGATACAATAAAAAAATCCACTGACACGATCTCTTCGAGCTAAATTCAGTTTTATATCGAAAACATTAAGGCTCAAATTTCTTTGCTTCGAGAGGAGCAATAAATTTACAAAATGCAATGCCGATGTTAGAATGAAATTGTGTTTTATTATAGTGGACATAGAGTTGAATTTTAATGGGAAAATAATTGAAGTGAGACGACACGCGACCGTTTTGTCAACCGTTCCGATGCGTGGACGCAATAAATTCGGTTTTATTGCTTTTTGAAGGAAAAAGTGAATGGTCAGCCTACTGAGCGCTTAATTCGGTGATAATGTCGCTATTACGGTGACTTATGGAGAGAAACAAATCTATTGTATCAGAAAAAACCTTTTATTTTTTCTTTTTTAAGTCCCTTGAGTCTCGACCATAGAATAAAGACTTATTTTTTATTATTATTTTATCAAAGTTATCTACAGTCAACAGCACATCAAGTTACACTGCATGAACCTCTATGGTGTGGTAATAGTAGCTAGTTTGTAATGAATTTTGACAAATTGATGTGATGTTGACTGTACTATCATCTCATAATGAATTCATTCAAAAACCTTACTTAAACTTACTTTACTTTAGAGTTATTTATTTTAAGTAATAATATAGATAAAAAATGAGCGATAGTTTAGAATAAAGTCAAAATCATTCTTCTTTCAAACCACGCGACTGATTTTGATGCAGTTTTCACTGTTACTTAAAAAAATATATTCTCAAAACTTAATAGACCTCATGCAAAGACCGGCCGAGTCGCCAGAGCTAAATATTTTGCAAAACAAAGTGATTGATCGTTTTGATTGGCAGCTTAATTACAATTCCTATATAATCATACACTTCTAGACAGTAATGACCATTTTCTAAACGGTTCTTAAACTCCCACGTTTCAAAAGTACCACCAAGGATCAACAATAGACATATTTGTGTTCATCGATTAGTTTCAAGTTGGCTAAATATCATTTTAATTATAGGTCTATAAGCCGTTTATAATGCGGTTGCAGAATGCTATAATAATGCATTTTTTAACCGATCTCCTGCAAGATGCGTTATAGGGCGGGGGAGAAACACCCCCGAGATCTATGAATTTATTTCAGTTTCTTTTGTATTAATGGTAGCATTTTGTCTAATTAAATCTTTTGTTATTAAGATGCTTGAGTAGTTTTTGGTAGATGTTGGACTGCGTGGACTCCGTGTGCTCACGAGCAAGATATGTATGTTTTTATATAAATACTAGCTGCGCCCCGGGGCTTCGCTTTCATAGGAATTTCGGCTTAAAAAGTACCCTATGTATTATTCCAGGCTATATTCTACCAGTGTACCAAATTTCATAACAATCCGTCCAGTAGATTTTGCGTGAAAGAGTAACAAACATACATCCATTCTCACATACATTCGCATTTGTAATATCTGTAGGACTTACTACAAAATGTATGTATATTTATCACGTTAAATCGCAGTATTGGATGAGGTGATATTTGTTGTGGTGATAGTTTGAGATCTAGAGTGACATTATTTAAGCTACTTTTTACCTTTTGCGATACTTGCCGCTAGACACGGTAGGCTGTAAAAGTCATGTCAGATGCCTTTAGGCCTTAAATAAATTCACATCAGCTGTTACTACCGTAACAATGTTAAGGCGATATGGTCCGAAATGGCCATAAGATTTAGTCATAAATTGACCGGCCACGCCCGGAGCGCGAATGTTATGGAGTGTGATTTTTTGCTACCAACCGCCGCCATCTTGGAAATTTATGATTTTATTTTGCGGCCGGTTAGAAAAAAGTTAATTGATTGGGACGCGCGGGCCCTTTGGTAGGCTAAGGGTTGACGAATTTTAAAAGGTGATATGGTATGCATTGTAGATGAACATATGTATGTTCATGTCCTTCTAAAATACAGTTAAAAAATATTTGATTTTAGATATTTTAGATGTAGTTTACAATCTGTTTGACCAATGGAAGCTGCGAAGTCGAACGAGAATTATTATTACTATTAAGCAAGAAAAGAAGCATGTAGCCCATCTGATGGCAAGCGGTCACCGCAACCTATGGACGCCTGCAACATCTGGTATACTATATCTTATCACGGCCTTTCCAAAAAACTCCATGTACTATGTATTAAGAAAAACCACGATATTAATGACTGAAAAACCCACTCAAACAGAGTATTGAGCATCACGAGCAGTTAATCAAGACATCATCATATCGAGTGTATTATTGCTAACACTGGTGTCAGATTTTATTCAAGTCGCCCAAAGGCATCTGACATGACTCTTACGACTACTTATCCCCGGCTGGCTGCACACACTAGTGAACTAAACTGTCAACCAGTGTGCAGGTTTCCTCACGATGTTTTCCTTCACCGGAGGCAACTGGTGGTTTATGAAAACAACCTTCTATAAGTCAGATTGGTATACAAACTCATAAGACACGAGTAGGATACGAACCTGAGACCTTTTCGATCCACAGGCGGGCGTCTTAACCATTACACCATCACTGTTTCGTAGTCGTAAGTAGTTAATCTAGTTATTTTCTGCGAGCAAAGTCGTGAAAGCGAAGGCTTTTTTTAACATCTTGGCTTGGTCGCAAATAAACGACCAACTCATTATGAAGTCAGTTTGTCTGCAATTTTCTCCAAAACTAAAACAGGAAGTTCTAATGAATAAAACGACTGTCGAAAATGGCGTATAATATAAGCTAATGCACGGAATTAAATTCTATTAGTGAATTCGGGTTTGTGCAAAAAATCGCTGCAACTTGTCATCAAATTCCGATTATACTCTTGTTAAGGAATCAGCCTTAAATATTTTTTTCTATAAATTGCAAACGACATATTGTTTGAAACATTTATTAATTTTTTTATAAAAGAACTAAAAATATTATTTGCATATAACGTTTACTAATAATCTTTATTATTAATGTGCAGTTATTTAACAGTTCTCACTGGATCCTAGTTTTTTTTTTAATTTATAAGGCAAGAAAAATGTCCAATATTTTTTATAAAATAAATCAATATGAAATGGAAAATTTTTATTTAATTCAGTATTTTTATCAATTCTGAATCTGGATCTTTAACCAATATGGATTAATTAAATATAAAACACACGACTTCAAAAGGCACTAAAACCATTAGGCTCAACAACTTATTTTTATTTTCGAAAATTGAAACGACCCCAAACATTATCCCTAATTCAATTAGAGATTTTCACTAATGTTTACTTCGAAGCCGCAATGTCGAAAATTATATAGTTCATCTTATTAGCTAAATAAGTGGGGCTCGCTGACACAACCGTAAAACGGAGAAGATTTGACAAAAATCCAAAAAGTTGTCATGTTCTCTGATGTGGCCGAAATGTGCCGGACGGGAGATGACAAGGGCAATTTTTTTTGAGTCAGTTTACAGTATCTGTGATAAAAAATATATAATTTCGTAGTTATGCTGTGTAGCTCACTGAAATAGTAAATCTTTACGGACGTTGTGTAACGTTCATGATCAAGCCCGTTAAGGGAATACTTTTGAGGGGGCTACTTTAGATTACATTTGATAAGAAAATTACATTTCAAAATTACTTTTTAAAGTTTTACGAAAATGTTTATTTGTCGGTAATATAGGTATACCTATTTAGATAATTTTCTTTAAAAACTAGCATATACTTTAACATTATTAATTGTTGTGTTATTTTTAATTTATGTACTTAATTTACTACTTTAATGTACAAAAATTAAGAACATAAATTAAAAATAAGACAAGAATTAATAATGTTAAAGTATTATGCTAGTTATTAAAGTAAATTATCTAAATAGTAAGTGGAACAAATTTTATTGTATATTTGTCACCTCTTGAAACTTCTTTCTTTAAGCTCCACGGCGAAAAGACAAAAAGTAATTTTCAAATTCACAAACCTATTAAAAAATAACGACTAATTTGGAAATTTCGTTCACATTAAATCAGAATTAGTGGCAACATTAGGACCACCGTGTAATGTTAGCAACAGCTCTATCGACTATGTTCCCTCAGGACAGGTCAGGCATACCTTTGCCATTTTTAACGGTGAAATTTAATGACCGTCCGTTAACCACGCTATTTAAACCAAGGGCCTAAAAAAGAAGATTCGATTTGCAGGATTATCTACATCCAAACGTATTACTTTTAATTATATTGGAAGTTTACGGATATGTGTATAGTGTGTGTCGGCACACTATTACGGAACTATATAAGTTCCGTTACACTAGTTTGATTTAAGGTTATTTTAATTACACCTATGCTACTTAACGAGATTCGTATTTTGTAAATTGTGTACATTCGACTATTCAATTATTAATGATAAAAATATTAATGTTTAGCAGTTTTCTGAAAATTTACATAAAATTATATTTATGTGTTATATAATCATTATATTTATCACCGCAATCCTTGACTTATTTTCCAAAACATTAAGAGTTATACAAGGATTTTATTTTGCCAATCTGGCAGAAAAATCACGATTGTGTAATTTATAATATTTATTTATAATTATTATGAATAGAATTAACTAAGCACGAAAACTTGATGGGACTACATTTGTCGAAGTGGACATAATAAATGACAAAATTGGTCACTTCGCTATAAGTTTTTGCTGTCATCCTTCCAGCTCGGTGGCGCGAGAGTGCAAGGATGTCCTTCCGCGCATTACATCATTCCACAATCTTGATATTTTTATTTCTAAATCTTTATCGTCTTATTTATTTATTATATTTTTAGGTATTCTTAATAAAAACAATTTAAAAAGAACAGTTGCAAAATGACAAAAAATCTTTTTAATTTAACTATATATATAATATATAATATAATATTTTATTATTTTTTACTAACATATTTTTATATATATATATCTTAAACTTGCGAGGCACTCCGTGCGGATGAGACCGTATCTAGAAGTCTTGATGAAAGTCTTGTATTTCTGTCATCGTCCGTACGAAGTGTCTCAGCAGAGCAACCATTTTCAGAATGCCGTTGTCACTCCCCGTGTCCTCCTTACTAAAGATGTAACTTTCTTACAAAAATTTAATGCTATTAGGTTTACTGCACTCTCTTAGTTCACTTAATTCTCTTTCCACCCAAAGGTCGGCTGGAAGAAATTGCATTTGCGATAAATCCGCCTTTGTGCTCTTGTTTGTCTCGCTCTCTCTGTCTAATTCAAAATGTTCACACGTTTATATATTTTTCAAGGCAAAAGCTTATTGTGCTATCATGTTTCACGAATTATTTCGATCTAATAAATAAAAAGTTAAGTACATCAAATAGTTGGTAACGTCCAATTGAATCCAATACTGAGTTCAAGTATCAAAACCGTTTACCCTCTCAACATTCCGGTGTCAAACTAGCCGGAAACGCGATATCTTACAAATTCTGCTCACTTCCGCTATCGAAACCGTAGGATGTAGGAAGTCCTACTGGATCCGCCATTTTGTTATACTCGATTAACATTAGTTGTCACACCCCTGGCTAAATATCCTTTGGTAAATTTGATACGGTACAGGAAAAAAATATTAGTTAGTAACTCCGCCCGCTTCGTTCTACGTATAAGAAACATAAAAATTAAATACCCTAAGGTATCTTTACTCAAAATTATATATGTATATTATCTGAGTGCCAAAAATCTAAATTTGCAAAAAAAAAATGGCGCAAGTAAATGAGTGACAAATATAAAAACATATAACTTTTAATCTAAATCTATTTATTGATAATAGTAGTTTCGATAAATTTGGTTTTATTTTTATCTCCCCAAACATCGTACATAATATTTTATAAATATCGAAATTTACACTATTTTATGACTTCATATCTGTGTAGGTATGTGTATTTATCCCTCCTTAGATCCAATAAGTGTTTTTTTCATAGCAATGTGTGCATTTATGCCAAAAAACCCTAATTTAATTGCATGCAACTGCCAGCATGCGCGGCACGAAGCCATAGAACGCCTTTGCCACCACTGCGGTCGAATGCAACTGTCATTTTTCCCGCCTTTTTCTTATTTCCACGACATGGCGGTCTCTCTGACAGATGCGAACAGTTTTTACGCTAAAAATCTCAGCTCATCGGCTAATTACACCACTAATTGTGTAATTAGATTGAAAATGGCTACGTGACAGGATTTTTTAAATATTTTCGTGTGAACTTTGCAACAGATGTGGGTCATGTTCATATTAGTGACATAGTTTGGGTGGTATTTTTTCAATAAAAAAAAATCTTGTTTTTAGGTAACCAAATGTGTAAAAGAAAATTCAGTAAAGTAATGGTTACATAAAGGAAATTCCATAAACTTTTCGTAAATATCCTTCTTATAGTTATCAAGCATATATTTTGTTCATGAATTTGTAAGTAAATAAATGAGTTTATCATATCTGTGTCCTTATTGAAATTCAAATACTCGAACGTGTGCAATGGATTGCAGTTTATTGAAAATTGATTAGGTAATTTTCAAGTGACAAAATTCAAACAGCTGTTAGAGCTATTTTTTATAGCAAAAATTAACACATTGCTTATTTTCATCTAGAAAACAAAAAATCCACGCGCGTGTCCACCCAGCCGTGTGATTGGAGCTCGGTGGCGCCTTGCGGCGAAGCCCTGTGGTATCCCAGTGGCCTACTGACGTTTTACTTTTTTTTTTTTACAAAAAATGACATTTTTGCCACAAACTTTTATAATCGTCAAAGAGATATTGCTGCATTGAACGCGATAAAATAATTTTTCATTATAATAAAATCTTGTATCTAAAACGCAAACATAAAAAATGCACATTACAATTTTAAACTAAAAATTAATAAATGAAAAAAAGTGCTTCAAGTAATAGTTTTTGTACTGTTGTGTAATCTATACATACAATCGAACACAGGTAACGTAGATTACAGTTCCCATTAAAAGCCACAAAAACAAATTAATCTGTGTTATAAAGTTCCCTCGTCTCCCACAGTGGCTGTGGGAACACTTTTTTTTTTTAAAACATTTTTTCCTTTTCACCAAAAACTCTTGTATCATTAACATACAGGAAGATTTCCGCAGCATCCGGCGCGTAGAGCCGGGGACACACTGAGACATGTTAAATATAAAAAGGCGTGGATATTGTACACGTAAGGTCGTGTGTTGTGCAGCTTTATTATACTGTGGTGCTACATTAATGAATTATCTTGAAATAAATAAATAATAATAATTCTGTTTGTTAAAATGTGTTACATAATGATTATGCAGAAAATATAAATTATTTTTAGATTTTTCCAAAAAGGAAATTTGTGTTATTCCATTCAGTACTTAGTCATTCCATAAATCTTAATTTAATTGTAATTTGTAATTTATTATTTTATTTGAAACTAAACACACTTAACTTATTCGATTAATATATCTTACGTATTTTATAATTAATCGTGTGACACAACTAATACAGGCTTGGCTGATTTAATTCGAATATACGAAAAGTCAATTGTTTTCAATTAACACAAAATCTAATAACTTTTGGAGTTTCACGAGAGATCTCGGTGTGCCCCGGCCCTTGTAGTACCTGCTCATAACGACGTCCTGGCCAGTAATAACTACCATTCTTATAAGTTATCGACCATACAGCTTCTAGGAACTGGAACCAAAGGGAGAAAGCAAGAGTCATAAAATTATCGGTAAGTCTTTTCCTTCTCTATGTAAATTTGATAACTTTTTGAATTATATATAGCAGATATATGATTTTGGTTTCTAGTGTTACACTCATCGTATAATAATATAATAAGATACAATTGATCAATATGAAAAAACATATAGCATATTCTTGAAGGCAAAATCCCTGGCAAAAGACCTCCTGACCGCCCTCGACGAAAGTGGTTTGATGACATAAAGGATTGGACCGGACTTAGATACAACCAACTGAAAATAGCGGCCCAAAGCCGCGAGGGTTTCCGTATGCTGACCTCCAAACTTCAATTCGAAGATGGCACCCCATGATGATGATGACGATAGCATAAAAACAAAACTTTTTGGTAAAGTGTAATGTCAGGTGATCAATGTTAAGAAATTACGAGCGTACCACACCTTGTTTTGTTCTGAATTTTGTTTGTATTCATTTTGCACCTAATGCAGACTCCACAATATTACGCGAACAATTCGCCAAACTTTGGTGGATTCGATATACATTACCGATTTTTTATTGCGGTAAATGAAAGCACTCGTACAAATTACGCATTGTTCATGCATTCGTGTCGGCGTCTGTCCGAGTTAGGTGATAGTATGGAGCCTACATAAAATAAAAGTTACTACACTAAATATAGATCAGAACCAGTCATTGTAATGCATTTTCGTTTCTACCTTTATCTACATTCATATGACATAATTTTAAAATAAAATATTTATTTATTTATTCACGCACAAAACAGATTACAACAAATATAAAATATTCATAGAGATAAAATACAAAGAAAACAGGCTGTAATCCAAACATGTGCTTACAGAGAATATTAGGTACAAAGGAGTTTGATAGACTAAGAAAGAACATAAGTATATAAT
The DNA here is from genome assembly GCF_027563975.2 of Plodia interpunctella. Lineage (NCBI taxonomy): Eukaryota > Metazoa > Arthropoda > Insecta > Lepidoptera > Pyralidae > Plodia > Plodia interpunctella. Next base: position 10,116,447 of record NC_071302.1, on the reverse strand, counting down.
ATAAAAAACAGACATGACATGACAGATATCTTAATAACTAAGAATTAACAAAAATTTGGGGTTTTCAATATTAATGTATAAATTTATTAACCTAAGAATTAAATTATATTCGTATGAATCAATAAAATTGTTAAAAAAATTACATACAACAAATCTTAGGCGCCATTTCAGACACCCTTTTTGTCACGGTCAAAATTTTTCTAAATTAAATTATAACCATGGGAACTTTTATTGGTCGTCAATATTGTGAACCCTTGTGAAATGACCGTCTCTTTCTCATGTCATAATGGCAAAAAGAGATGAAATATTCGCATAAGAAATCATAAAACGCTCGATAAAATGTAGGCCACCCAAAATTGTGATTCGATTTTATATTAAAGTTATTTGAAGGAGTTCCGTATAATTTGATTTGATCACCATTATTTTTATCGATTTAACTAAACTAAGCTAGTAACTGAGCAGTGACAATAAAATTATTGATACTAGTAGTTTGTAACTTTAAGGATCATTATCCTAATCCTAACTTATATATTATAAGTGCAAAAGTAAGTTTGTTTATCTTGAAATTTTGCATAAAAAAGTATGGAGAAGGACATAGGGTTCATCCCGGAAAAATAACTGTTCTCGTCGCAAATTTACGCGAACGAAGCCGCGGGCAAAAGCTAGTTTTGAATAAATACATGAAATAAAGTCGTGAAAAAGTGTCAGAGAAGGTCAATTTTCTGAATATATTTATTTATTTCAAAATAGTTTTAAAAGAATAGGTCTAGGCCATTTATTAAAGATATTTTAATTAGGTTATAGGTCGTGACGTCAAATTTCTACAGTGTGACCACAACCAGTCCTACGAAAAATCATCAATTTCAAAATCATTTGAACCGAACAAAAATGTATTTTTTGTAATCATAGAATCACGTTATTGCATAAGCAAGGTTCTTACATATAAATAAACACGAGGAACCCTAAACCAGAGGAAGGAAGCTTCTTTAACTTCACCGCCGATGACTCTGCAGTCTTCTTCATGCAATAAAAAAGTTCTCATGACTTTCAGATTTAAAAAAAAGTTAAAAAAAACTCCCTGCGTCGATGATGACGCGGTGAATTTTGCTAAAAAGTGAATGATATAACGAGGCTACCTGATGAATTAATTGGAAGTGACGACTACATTTGATATAATTAAGTTCTCATGTGTGGCTTTAAGTTTAACAGTTGTGTTTTGATTTCCAAAGAGAGATTTGCTTATCTGTTTCGTCTTCTTCTATCATAATTTCGTCCTTGTGCTGGTCTGGGAATGAAATGTTAGCTGCTTCTCCCGTGCTTATTGTAAAAGTCAATCAAAGGAATCGGTTGTATAAATTGGAGATTCTTCCCATATGCGATGGGCTAGCAACCAATTTCATCGTTAACCCAATAAGCCCGCCTTACAGATAAACGTGCCTTTTGAGTTTCGCAACTATAGACTCAATCTCATTTTCGCGTGTTCCCGGTTGCATTGGGGGCTGTGACGCCCCAAATCCCAGGGTTAGCGTAAAAAAATTGCAATTAAATTTGCCCACCTAATGTCAACCCTCTTTGGGAATTCTTTCGTTGTCTATCAGTTGTTAAGGCTTTCTGTTCTTAAGTGTCATCGTACGATATCCACGGGAGGATATCGCTGTTCTATTTTGGGGCGGAACCACATGCCGCATTCGCATTTGGCAAAAAATCGTGGCTCTGTCTACCCCGTAAGAGATAAAGTCATGATAGTAGAAAGTACCGCACTTATTCGTAAAGATACGTATTGGACAATAACATAATCATAAAATGTATATCATCGCCATTTTTACGTCACGTGGTAGCTGACAAGTCAAGTATTCTTTGCACACTAGCGCCAAATCGCATTCTTATTAATTTATTTTCTTTCTTAGCGAAAAATTAAATGTTTCAACAGATTTTATTATATATATTAAATAGTCAAACTAGGCGCACACTTTTTTGTAGAAAGTATTTTAGAATGCAATGTGGTCACAAGACTCACAATAGATTAGTAGCCAAAGACTGTAAGGCATCAATTGCAGCCTGAGATGCGTCCTCACTGCGCTCGTGCGCCTATAGTTCAAGCAATTGACGCTTACACCAGAGCTAACTACTTAAAAAAGAACCAAGTAAATAACTTTTTTTTTTCAAGAACGAAATTGAGCTTCACCGTTCGATATTTAAAATTGATGATTATTATACTCATATGAAGACAACGAATAGCGAAGCGACCTCTTTGGTCATTGGGCTGAATGTATAATGTCTATTGCCAGTATGATGTGATTTTTTTTAAATTACTTACCGCTAAGGCTTTTCTATCTACATTATTACCCTAGAGCGCTAATTGGTCAACTGCAAGCCCCATTTGGGGGGTAATAAAGACCTATTTACCGAATAAAAGAGGTGTAAAGGGAATTTAGTGGCCACCCTTTTCGATTTAGTTAACTTAGCTTTGACTACATTATACAATTCGATTTAATAATTTAACATGAAATCAATGAAAAAAGTTCCTAACCTAATATGAAAAAAAAAAAAAACATTTGTGATTGACATGAATCACAAATGTTTTTTTTTTTTAATTTTGGGGTGGCAAATGTAGAAAAACTACGGTAGCCAAAATCAACAGTCGATCCTTCAAGTTCTCGAGTGTTTTCGTAACAAACTGGCAAAGATTTCGAGGACCCTCCACTTTTTTAAGGAGATCAATTAATGTTCACTCAAAAAAATTTTACGCTATATTAGAACTGTATATTTTCACAAACGAATGCTTACATAATGAAAGGATTAATAAAGTACTCTAAAATAAATGTTTTAATCGACGAATCCAACATACAGTGCTGTACTCTGGCGGGATAAATGTGCTATTCAGTTTGCGAGTCATTTATAATATGGTAAATGGGAAAAAAAAACTTTTTTTTTAAATTTAGCTATGAATACAATCTAACGAACCAGATCGAATCAATCTCGCAAATCGCAGTTAATTACAACAAGGACCGTTAAATTTGGTCTATTGAAAGAAAAATAATGCAATCCTTTTTACAATAGCCCCAATTCGCTCACACGATGATATCAAAGGATAGAAAAGGTATCAAGATAACACTATTAATATACAAAGAGCTACACAAAAGATAGTTTTAACGCTTTTACATTTGGCAGAATTAAATAAAAGTAGAAACTTTTGCCAAAGTAATGTAAACTCTATATAAATGGGCGTAAGAGTTAGTGAAACTGCATTGATGAATTGGTTCGTGTCGGGAAAATCCCCGCTGAGCGAAACAAGTGTAACCCAAAAACTTATTGTTTTCACATTATTGGTTGATAGGTGGTCTTTTTATTAAAATTTTTGTTGATTTATTACGCTTCGCCAATAGGGCTCGAGCGTTTTTTTAGAGTCCGTTATATACAACTGTGTTTAAATAATTTATACTCGTATTTTATATAAAAAACGTATTTATTATGTTAGAAATTATCACATGTCATCAATACAATTATAAGGAATAATATTCAGCAAATTGAATGGTGTGAAAGAAGGTTGAAGGTTATCACTTCTTGTCAAATATGTACAGTAGTACGAGTATAAACAAGGTACATTAGAGATTCGATTGTGTTCGTTAAGGCAAATATGGTCTGATGCCAATATCAGAAGACACAAATGAAGTCCAATCTAAATATTTCACGGTGAAGAAGTATTTACATGTTTTGAAATAAAAACTGATCCAAACAGTTTAATATTCAAACTATCAAAATCCAAACAAAAACTACTTATTGATTTACCCACATTAGAACTAATGAAGTCGTCTCAATCAAAAACGTCAAAATTTAAAACAATAGACAAAAATATTCACAAATATTTTGATATCTTTCTAAGATTACCCAGTGCGACCGCCAAAAGGGCGTAAGTAATAAATTATTAAAAAACCGAACGCATATTTTTGACTCCTGCTGGGCTATGCGATTGTTGTGGCCCATTCGAAACCCATTCGGCTAGATTTAACACCGAAAAGGAACGATTGAGACCGTTTTATAACAGTTTGCATAAATTTCAAAGTTAACATAATATGATTATGACATGGGAATCGCTTTGTGAGGTCGACTCTGTGATTTTGATTTTTTACATTATCATTTTTATTGTAAATACGAAGTCTTTTTTTTTACTAAGTTTCATTAAATTAAGTGATTAAAAACTTTTTTTAAAACATGTCTATATAATATTATTAATGTTTTCGCCTACAATCTATTTGACATTGGATCATAATATAGATAATTAAGCAGTACATACTTGGCCACATTATTTTAATAGTCAACTCAAGTCGTATTAATAATGTAATATTGGTATAAAACACAAAATCTTATTGTAAGTACTATTTTCATATTTAAATCACATGTCATGTATCACAACTACATTATTTTCCAATTTAGTCTATTAAAACACTATAACCCTAACAATATAATCATTATTATATAAATTTAACCGGAAACCTTAACCGGAAAGGGAGTAAATCAAAACAAATCCGAAATTAAACTGAGCTGGTTACAAAGTTACAATAGCAGTTAATCAGTGGTTCAACTTCAACATATGTTTACTTCCAAAGGGTTAAAATAATATTAAATGCATCCTCTTTGTAGAAAGTTCTTTGGGAGCGTAAAATCATTTCCTCTCTGTAAGGGCGCTTTCTGATAAACTTTTATATTGCATTATATATTCTGTTAATACCATAAATTATCATAGGTATATCAATATCATCATCAATTATCATATAACAACACAAATTATGCTAAATTAAACTTACATAAAATAAAAATATTCATATGATGTAATAAAACTAAGTGCAGTAAGTTTATAATAAGTACTGATTATATAATAAGATATAATAACTAAACTAAAATTATATTAATAAGTTGAATCTAAACATTGACATTTAATTTACATTAATTAGACTTAACATTTATCTATTTTATCGTTAGTTTTAGATTCAGTTACACATTGTGGACGTGCCCTTAGGGTCTTCTGACCAGATGACGCGATCCTTAAGTACAGTGGCACATGTCGCGGCGCACGTGTGTCATTTTTGGTAACAGCTTGTAACGTGGTCGCGAAATGATACATTGAAAGAGATAATTAATTTTCGGAAAATGAGACTTAGCTTATTTTCCTTCTCGCCAGTTCATTATTGTATTCGATAAGAAACAGATCGAGTTTTTTAAGAAAAATATTATTATCATTGTAATAAATATTGGTGCTTAACTTTTAGGTATTTCATACACGGGTTTTACGTGTAGTCATCTAAGCATATAAACGCACATATTTATTAATTAGCTTACGATGAAAATAAATAAATCGGGATATAGATACCCATAGTTTACCTTGCATCGTGACTTATGTGTATATAATTAAGTAATATTATTAAGTTATGTAAGTGAATATGTTCATTATTTTGTGAAATAAATTCTTTAAACCTTCCTGTACCTGTGTACTGCTCCATCCGGATCTTTGCTCTACCGCTCGATTGGTTTTGACCAAATCATTTGTTCGTAACCTTAACTAGGGTCTTCCAGGCAATGTGAACTTCATCATTTGACGACCTCGGTGGCGCAGTGGTAAAGTGCTTGCCTCTGAATCGAGAGGTCCCGGGTTCGATCCCCGGTCGGGTCATGATGGAAAATGATCTATTTCTGATTGGCCCGGGTCTTTGATGTTTATCTATATATGTATTTGTTATAAAATATAGTATCGTTGAGTTAGTATCCCATAACACAAGTCTCGAACTTACTTTGGGGCTAGCTCAATCTGTGTGATTTGTACTAATATATTAATTTTATTGCATACAAAAATTCTTATTACAACCAACTACAAAAACTAACCTAAAACGACAAAATTCAAAAGACTCTTTAAAAATCCAGTTATACACAATTCCTCACTTAAAATTAATAATACAAAATATTAGCACTTTAATTTTAATATACCGCCAATTTTCCCATTTGACATTTTGGGCAACATACCACGGAGGTGTCAAAATGGGGGCTTTAATTTTTTTAAACGTCGTTTTAGGCATTTTTTGGAGATAATAATTTCATTTGGTAAAGACAAATGAATTGCGTCGCTTGCGGGGTTCGTGTGAGGTGGAGGCGGCATCCTTTTGGTCGATTACGCCGATACATAAAATTTTGCTTAAAAATCTACAAGTTTCCCGGCATACAACATACAAATACAATTTTATATTATACTAGCTTTTGCACGCGGGTTCGCCCGCGTCAGTTATTCTGCGAAAGCGAAACACAAATTTTCACACCCCAACATAGTTAATTGGGGGTTGATTTTTGAAAAAGAATCTACTCTATGTTTGAACTGGAGCCTTTAACTAAAGACATATTTAGCCGTGAAAATGAAACAGACAGACAGACTTTCGCATTTATTATGTTAGTATGGATAAGTAATGGATTGAAGGATATTGGTAACTTTTTATTTATTGTCCAATTGAAACTAATATATCACAAAATTTAACAATTCAAACTCAATTTTAATAATTCAAAATGTTTTTGTTTTGATATCAAATGAAATGAATGTAAGACAAGTAAAAATCACTATGTATGAATTAATTTTGTTAAGAAAAAAAAACTTGAACACGTTTTAAAACTGTGCAATATTTTTCTACAAATAACAAGCAATAATGTAAAAATACTGTATATCTTAAAAATATTTTATTACCCTTTCAAGAAATCACTTATCCAGTCACCCAGGTCGTCAAACCACTTATTGACAGTGTCCGAGCCGGGAATCGAACCTGTTGCCACAATTAGTGCTCAACACGCGACTTCCGCGCTCGGTAATAAATGACATTACGTATTGGACGCGTGAAAATTTCTTACGACTAACTTCGCAGTGATTTCATTAAATATGGCACAGGATGTCACAAGTTTTTTTTTTTTTAAATATTTGAGATTAGGTGGTTTATAGTCGAGGAGTTCCCTCGTCTGGAGCTGTTCCTGGATGCACTGCATGCTTATGATAATAATGTATTGTATCATCCAAACTAAACGTGTATACATAATTCAGCTCAATCGGTTGAAGGTATCTATTTAAAAACTGAGTCACAGGATTCCACCCGAACACACTGTTACTTAAGTTTAAAAAAATCTTGTAAAATATACTATTAACACAAAACACAGCTTGTGTTTTCTAAGTCTGTTAGTATTCTCGGTTTTACTCAGAAGCATTCTGTGCCTTCACACCAGTGTTAACAGAAATGTGTGGATTTCTCCACACATTTCTTAAAACACTTAAAACTTCAGGTTTAAAAAAAGTAGATAGTAAAAAAGGCCTTGGCGTAAAGTTAATTATAAATTTATAAGTTTATAAAGTCTTACACACAAAGTCGATAAATTTTGTAATTTATCGAACATAACACTAATATTCTGGATGTCCAAAATATTTGTCTTATGATAGGGATCCATTTTACATAGTGTCACAGTCGGGATAATAATAAATAGATATAATAAAAAATCATAAACAGTGCCACTCCATACCCTCCTGTAGGTGTCGGTGACACGAAACCGATAAACACAACATCTTTATTTTTATGCCAATTTTTCCAGTCCAGAGGCGCAGTTAGTAAACTTCTTCTTATTCTTCTTCACCTTCTTCTTCTTCTTCTTCATGACCTTATCCCACTCATGTGGGGTCGGCACAGTATGTAAGTTCCTTCCATTTCGTTCTGTCATTCGCCATATCCATTGATACTCCTTTCCTGTTCATAATAGTATGGATATGGATAAATGGATAGAGTGTGTCAAGGATAGCCTTGACACACTCTATCCATTTCTTGTTAGGTATTCCTCTATTCCTGGAACGCTTTACTGCCACCTTTAAACTATCGCAATTTAAAACACCCGCTATATATTTTTTCCAAAAAAATCTTCATAATATCCGCCTCGAAAGTGTTGATTTTACGCCTCAAGGCTCATTACGATGTGCACTTAACGTGTTGCAGGAGACGTAATGTTCACACGGACACTCACAGGACGGTTATAATTTATTAGTTGCTGACATGGACACCGATTTGTTTGTAAGTGATTTTAATTTGCGTACGGCAAAACTGTTTTCTTTTTTTAAAACAACCACATTATCCTAAACGAGAAAATTATAAAATATACCTATATTTTAAAACCTATATATATATATATATATATATATATATATATATAGTTATAGGTATATTATACACTACAGACATATACACTCTTCTTAAATCTTGAAGTCAGCTAAAGTCCGTTTACATTCAAATAAAGATATTTCTTGTTGTCCCTCTCTCTCATCTCCGCATATTCACGGTTGCATTCGGAGCTGTGACCCCGCAAATCCCGTGATCAGCGTAAACATAGGTAATCTTAAAATTGGCAAGATTCTGTGATTTTACAACCGCCTACCTAACGTATACTCCCCTTGGAAATGTTATTGTTGCCTGACAGCTACCTAGCCTAGGTAGGCTATGCGTCCCTTAGTCGCCACGTACGACATCTACAGGAGGATATAGAATGGTCCAATTCTAGGGCGAAACCACATGCCCCAATGTTAACGCATACTAATATTATTGAAAGTGTGTTTATCCGTCTTTCACGTCAAAACGGAGCAACGGATTAAGGTGATATTTGGTGTGGAGATAGATGGAGAGCTGGAGGGTGTCATTGGCTACTTGACGCGGGCGGAGCCGCGGGCAACAGCTAGTTATCTATAATTTTAGAGTTACCATTTAAGATAAACACGGAACAAAGCAATCACTGGATAAAAAAGTAAAAGCTATTAGGAAAATACTGCCAAAAATCATGAGAACTGTCCACAGAGCTCGTGCAATCCGACACAATGGGCTTGTTTGCGGACGTCCGCGGCCGGGGCCCAATGAAATTCACGTTTGGATTTCCGCAATCCGTATAACTTGTTAAGAGGAATACTTAGCGAAACGTATGCACTTTTTATAAGCTTTTGTATTTAATATCTTCTTCATAGTCATAGCATTCCTCATGGCTGAGAGTCGTGGTCATTACATGGAATGATACACACAATCATAACGACTTTCTTGGCACTGTTGATGGAGTGATTTGCCATTGTCTTCTCCATTTCACACACAAGTTGATAATCAACCAGTGTGCAGGTCACCTCGCGATGTTTTCCTTCACCGGAAGCAAGTTGTGGTCGATCAAAACTACTACACATGAGTCAGAATGTTATACAAACTCATATGGCACGAGTAGGATTCGAACCTGGTATCTTTCGGTCCACAGGCGGGCGTCTTAACCACCAACACAGCTTCTTCTTCTTGTAAAATATAAGTATGTTTAAACTGAGATATAACTATATATCTTAGTAGTTCCATTGACTTTGAAGCGTCAATGGAACTATTGAGAAAAAAAATTAAACACACCGTTATATAAACAATTTTTAAACAAGTATTTTCAAATGACGACTGAACTGAGCTAAAATATTGAACACATGTTTAATTTGGATATAAATGAATAATTTTAATTCCCATGACTTTAAAGTGCACCGAGGATCTACTTACAACGAAAGGAGTTCCTCATCGATTTACTGCACGGACATAAACTAACACTGAATTACTATATTGTTATTATGGTATTACAGACTGTTCGTAATTTAATCAGGCCGACATTAGACAATTCACATACCTATAACTATTATTGAATAAAATACTCTTAAATATAAATAAATATATTAGGACAAATCACACAGATTGAGCTAGCCCCAAAGTAAGTTCTAGACTTGCGTTATGGGATGCTAACTCAACGATACTATATTTTATAACATTTACATATATAGATAACATCTAAGAACCGGGTCAATCAGAAAAAGATCATTTTCCATCATGATCCGACCGGGGATCGTACCCGGTCAGACCCACTTGTTGTTACCTCTGAACCGAGAGGTTCAGAGGCAAGCACTTTACCACTGCGCCACCGAGGTCGTCTTGCCAATAGCTTGCAAAATATTGCACACTTGTATGCGAGCTACTGGTAAATGACACTGCATACACTGCACATGCAAGGAGTTGGCATGTCCGCACTAGCCGAAAATACCGGCACGACGATTACTTAATCGTTTTACTCCGCTGTAACATTCGATCTTATTGCTGTAAAATTTTACGTGTTAACAAAAAAAATTTGATTTAAAATTTTCTGCCTCAATGGATAATGTCGTCGCCTTAATAGCTGTTTATATTTTCAGCGCGAGCGTGTTTGAGCGAGCGCTGTTTAGCAAGTTCTGGACCGCGGTGTGTGCAGGGGTACAGAACATTTTGGATTTATTTATTTGTTATTAATTTTATTTATTTTCTTTGTAAAAAGTCACACATTTTTGACAGACATGTGCAAACGTTCCATAAATTCACGATTGAATAATATCTTATTGAAAAAAAGCTATGTTTGTCCGACAGCTACCTTAATATTGCGTTTATGATGACTTCAAGATCATTGTAACACTTAGTTGGCGAATAAAGAATATGAATATGACTTCTTAATAAAAGTTGTTTCAAAATTTTTGTTTCTTCTTACGATGGCTGAGTTTATATTATATAATTCTATTATTTTTTAACCAACCAACTTGAAATGTTCGTAATAATCTAACAGCATTATTACAGTCTATGAATTATCACGAATTTACGTAGAGCATACATATTTTTTACAATTTTCTGACCCCATTTAACTCATGCATAGAAAAGACACAAACGCAACAACTGAAGAAAATTCAATGAGAAATACAAAAATGACAATTAACTTGTGATATAATCATTAGGGAAAATGTTCACGACACACGGGAGTACCCACAAAATGTTCTCCATTGTATTTTGGATTGGCTCGCTCCTAACTGACCTGGCAACGGGTTCAGTTTACCCTCTGTATTGTATCTGTCTGTTTGTTTGTTTTAACTCGTGTTTGCTTCATTACGCCTATTATTGTCATGTCATCCTACAGTTTTAGTAATCAAATGTAAAATTAGCTGACATTTGTCAATACACTAATAAAATTTTAATTCTGATTCCGATGATGATGGGACTATCGAAATTAAATTAGTAATTCCATTACTCCACGTTTAATCGTGACAGATTTTGATACATAGACTGCAAATATTAAAATGACCAATAGTTTTCTCAACTTCTGTAATCGTAAATTTGTTTATTATTAAGTTATCAATGATATTATTTTTTCCTTTTTTTTCCTTTTTTCCTTTCATCAGCACTTGATCACAATCATAATATGTTTCAGTATACCTTTTGACCATGTACTATATATATATATATATATATATATATATGAAAAAAAATTATACATAAATTTATATTTAAAAAATGGTAAGCCCTTCTGGCATAATAGGGAATGAATTTCTTTCGGCATTTCTTCTCAGCAATGGTCGTTCCGAAATGTTTGTAGCTTTGGTAAACATCATTTAATTTAGAATATGACGTGAAAAAGTGCCTGTGAAGGCCTAATTTCTGAATAAATATGATTTGATTTTGATTCAACAATTGTTGCAAATTCAAATCATATATTATACAACAATACATTTATATATTTCTACATTCATTTACAGACAAACATCATACATCATTTACATGTAATATAACAATAAATAAATTATATTATTTGTACAAAATAACTTGAAATAGTAACAGATTTATAGTCTAAATAATAGATTAGAATGTCTTGCGATTTTCGAGATAGAATCAACGAATTCAATTAACAAACTATAATTTCAGTCTAATAAGTTGCAGACAGTTGCAAACAGTGCATTGTGCATTGTATTTTTCGTAGTTATTAGACTGTGTATGAGACACAAACTCAATTTGGTTGTTTGATTATAGTATTTCGATCAAACAATGATAAACGGTTTAACCCAAATTTTATACAGTCGTTTTAAACTCAAATAACTAATTAGGTCGTAACTATTGAAAAGGTTCGGTCTTCAAATTTTAACAGAATCGTAACAAATTTGTAATTTTGTTGAAATTTGAAGGCCAGACCAATCAAATTGTTAGTGATCCCATTCAGCCAATAAACCTAATGACAGACATTCCAATATTTATAGTGTTCTTTCCATTCCCCCTCTTTATAGCGAAGGCAGTCCTATGTCTGCAGCTGACGCATCGCATGTTCCTGCACGTGCCACGGGAGGGAGTAAAAAACACAGGTACTGTGTTAAAATATAAATATATTCGAGAAAGAACATCATTACATGTTATAAACCACGTTTATTTGTTAGACGATTTAAAAAATACCCGAATTTCATTATTACTTATGAACGGCTGAACCGATTTTCACGAAGCGTGGCTAAGAACACTCGGGATAAAATTATTTATGACTCAACAAAGACTAAACGAAAATCTGCTTGTCCGTTTGGGAGCTACGACACCACAGACAGATACGTTAAACTTGTAACACCTCTCTTTTTGCGTCGTAGGTTAAAAATTGCACTTAACGTCTGTATGTTTCTAAACTTTCTTTTATAGCACGCAACATATTTTGATGAAGTTTTGACCGTGTGAAGTCAGGTCAGGTCACTAGTTTCATATAATATTTACTAATACGCTGGCTCTGAGAGGATCTAACCTCCTATATTAAAATTGTCTACTACATTGACGACCTCGGTGGCGCAGTGGTAGGGTTCTTGCCAATGAACCGAGAGGTCCCGGGTTCGATCCCCGGTCGGGTCATGATGGAAAATGATCTTTTTCTGATTGGACCGAGTCTTGGATGTTTATCTATATTATGTATTTGTTATAAAATATAGTATCGTTGAGTTAGTATCCCATCACACAAGTCTCGAACTTACTTTGGCGCTAGCTCAACCTGTGTGATTTGTCCTAATATATTTATTTATTTATTTTATAGCATAGTGGGTAAACGAACTCCCGTGGACGTCGTACGAAATGAAGAGACACATAGACTAGGCAAATGATGGGTAATAATAGCATTCAGGAGGGTTAATGGCAGGCCAGCGGCCGGTTGTAAAATCACAGCCAAATCTTCACAGCAACCCCTAACATGGAGTATAGGCTAAATGGTGTAATGGTTAAGACGCCCGCCTGTGAATCGAAAGGTCTCAGGTTAGTATCCTACTAGTGCCATATGAGTTTGTATACCAATCTGACTCATATATAGTAGTTTTGAACACCACTCGTTTCCGGTGAAGGAAAACATCGTGAGGTAACCTGCACACTGGTTGATTATCAACTTGTGTGTGAAATGGAGAAGACAATGGCAAACCACACCATCAACAGTGCCAAGAAAGTCGTTATGATTGTGTGTATCATTCCATGTAATGACCACGACTCTCAGCCATGAGGAATGCTATGACTATGAAGAAGATATTAATACAAAAGCTTATAAAAAGTGCATACGTTTCGCTAAGTATTCCTCTTAACAAGTTATACGGATTGCGGAAATCCAAACGTGAATTTCATTGGGCCCCGGCCACGGACATGTGCAGGTTTCCTGCACATTGTTTGACAGTTTAGTTCACTAGTGTGTATGCGACTACCTGCCACTAGATGCCGGAATGTAGTCGTAAAAGTCATGTCAGATGCCTTTAGGCGAATTGAATGAAATCTTACACCAGTGTTAGTAATAACACACTCGATATGATGATGATGATGACAGGCTAAACCTAGTTTTAGCCGAGTATAAACAGGCTAAACTTGACATAATATACCCAATTTTATTTCGCGATTCCACCCCTATTTATCATAACAAAATATTGGTTCCATATTAGCCTCGTGCCGTGCGTATCAGGAATATTAATAATATTAAACCACACATGATCACGCGATCAGTGCCAATCGTGCCCAGCTGACGGATGACCAAACTGGCTTCTGATCATAAGGGAAACGCGACCCTTTTTATTTGAAACTAGCTTTTGCCCGCGACTTCGCCCGCGTAAATTTCTCACGGGAATAGATATTTTTCTGGGATAAAAGTCCTTACTAACTTCAAGAAAATTGATTGAGTTGATATAGAGCGTGAAGAGATAACAAACAAACTTACTTTCGCATTTATAATATTAGTTAGCATTAGTATAAATTGGACAAGTCCATTGGTTTGAGATAAATGTATATATATATATATATATATATATATATATATATATATATATATATATATATATATATATATATATATATATATATATATATATATATATATATATGGTGTGAAGGTACCTAGGACAGTGTAGGGGAGCACTAAGAAGGGATTTCCTGAAATTACCACGGGAAATGGTATTTACCCACATAGCTAGTTCTTTATAAATCTTCCTCTTGAATCATTGTGTCTTTTAAAAAAAACACATGAAAATCAGTTGCGTAGTTTTAAGTCTAACTACTATATAGGGATAGACAGCGCGAAGCGACTTTGTTTTACACTATATGAATATCTTGTGCATTACCACCGTACTTATTTTTTGTGTTAACACATTTCCTAAATAAATAATTATTTATTTCACTATAAATCCACACTTCTATATACAATTTAACTCAACCACTGCATCGATATATTTTATATACTGAATCTTTAAGAATATTAGTCAATGTCATAGACCAAGTTCAACAAAAGGCAATTTATTTCAAATTATTATGTCAAAACTGCACGGATTTTCATGCGGTTTGCACCAATTGATAGTGCGTTTCCTGCTGTACGATTAGGTGTATAATGTTATATGTTTACTTTACCCGAACGAAGTCAGGGTAAAAATATAACAAGCTATTGAACATATTACAAAAACATTTATTGAAAGTTCACAATTCAACAGCGCGACCACTTCATAGCCCATAGCCCATGTAAGGGTCCACATTAGACACAGCTCATTGCCTGTGCCGTATGGAGTACAAAGGCGTATGGAGTACAAAGGCGTATGGGGTGCCATCCCCTGTCGGAAATATATTAACGTGCAATATGAATGTCATCAGCCAATAAATTTGAGACTGTCGATGAATGAATTTTGAAAAATTTGATTGGAAAAAGTTTATTAAGCTATTATGTCCTCGAGATAGTTGATGTCGGGTTAAACTATATTAGAACTTTGTCATAGTTATAAAAGTTTACGCCTGACACGAGTGTTTGGTATAATTAGGAAATTAGTGGAGTTTAGTGGAGTTTAAGTTTGTTTGTACTTTAAGTACTCAGTTGGAGCCGGATTAAACATATGTTATATAAAACAATGATGCATTTAAGTATAATTATTGTTTTATAGCTGTATTCCGTAGTAAAATAGACAGCTCAGCTCATCAACTATAAATATATCCTTTCCAATATTTTTTGAAATCGGGCCAGCGACAAAGTCGTGAAAGTGTGACAGACAGATAATTGCATTTATATTATTAGTAACTAAAGTTATGATATTGAACTGAATATGAAAGAAAAAACTATTTTTTTATATAATACCAACGTAACTTAATTTTGAAAGTATTTGATATTCAAATTAAATTAAATTATGAAATTGACTAAAATACAGCTTGCACATGATAATTACCAATTTGTTAGTTCAATGTGTGTTTAGATATTTATTTTTGTAAATTGATAGTCTTCATTTTTTTTTTCATATATTTTTTTCAACAAAGAACGTTTAACAATATTTTTTAAAATATTTTAGGATACCTATAAATGAAATTAACATAGAAACTATCAGCGTATTGTATGCAAATTGCTCGCATAAATTGTCCAACGGCTTTCGGAATTTGTTCTAAGTAATTAACCTCTTAGCGGCGCGTGCGCACCCTCGCCCTCGAAAACAACCCCCGTATTTAAATTAACAAAGCATTACTATATTCCAAAACAATTATTTTATACCCATCTCTAAAAATTATAGCGATGTAAAAATATACTCTACCGAACTGTAATAAGGTTGATTATGGTTTGATTAGATATAGTATATTCGTGTACACAGTACGCAAGTGAAAATGAAGGAAAAAGGTGGCACGCGCCCCTACGCGTATGTGTATCTTCCCTTACAATCGTGGTGTAAATTAGTGATGGGACGCTTTTATATTAACTTCGATAAAAATATTTATTTATTTAGCTAAATACAACGGTACACAATATGTATCCTTTCAAAGTATTTAGTAAGAAAAAATAGGCACTTACAATAATTTCTTAGAGAAACACAATATTATTATCATAAACACGTTGACTCACATTCGTCAATTTTACAAAACTGCAAATATTTCCTGACAAGCGTCTTCCATCCATCCACGAACACGTCACACTCAGGTTCTTGGTACAGGAATGCGTTGGGATCCGCTAGAATGCGGCACAGCGGAGACTGTGCATGGGATACTGTGCGTGTGAATGGTGTTGCGAACAGTTTTCGTGGTTGACAATTGTATTCATTTTTGGTAAATCAACAGACTAAATTCATTATATTCCTTTATTACTAAGAATCATTTGAATATAAAATTCTTGAATTGTACAAAAAATATACTGATTATTACAATAAATGTGAGTGGAAAATAAGTCGAAGAAGGTCGAAGAAGAGATGGATGGAGTGCATTAGGATATGGCTAAGAAGAATGTAATATAATGGTTAACATCATGCAGAGAGTAGTGAAGGGATTAATTACTGTACCGACTCCACACAAAGAGAGATAAGAGGCGGAAGATAATCTAAGAAACCGTAAATCGTGAATCGATATCGACAAGACGGTTACACCCCTAGTAAGTGGAGTAGGCGCGCGCGCAGGTGCCAGTTACGCTCGGCTCGTCTTATCGCGATGACCACACCTGGGTGATTACGACAGATCGACGGATTACACTTGGATTCTATGATCATTTACATTGGAATTCTTTGCTTTTAATACTTTTTTGGATTTTGCTTTGGAGCTTTAAGTACCAAAACCTGTACACTCTAGAAACAACTTCAGGACGTTCAAAATACTTGCTTTGTACTATAAGTATGTTAAAATTATCTTCAAGATTTGATGGAGTATCCCTCATTCTCCCGTTCCCCGTTTCATTCGGGGCTATGACGCCGCAAACACGGTCTTTTTCAGCGTTAAAACTAAATAAGATTCTGAAAATTCTCTTGAGAATACTGACGTTGGCTATTAGCTGCCAGGCTTATGCGTCCCTTAGCCATTCCATATCTTGGAATCTATTCTAGGGCGGGAGTACACATTTTTGATGTAAGTCCTCCATTTTGGTATGATACATTGTACGACATACAGTGCCACATAGAAATGTGAATGAGACCATAAATTAAATATCTTCTTGTTAGATCACAAACGAATGCAGGTGATGTTCCACTCCGCTTATAACACCTGGACGAAATGCTGTATAAATCAAGCTATGTGATCACAATCAATGTATCTATGTCAGGCTTGAGGTGTTTCATTCCATAGAGCAATGGAAATCGAGCCGACTAGACTAAATATAAATATGATAAAAACCATCAATTAACGACAAGTATAGTGATTATAACGCGTTATCTCAAGTGAAATTAGATAAAAATTATATCATCAAATATTTCAGACTAAATTCCGTGCCGGTCCACATAATAATCCACGTAGAAGTTTTTTAGTTTATCGCGAACAGATAGACAGAGATTCAGAAGCGGTAGAAGACTTTGTTTTATTATTATGCAAAAAGAAACCTTCCTCAGAAATCACTATTGATGAAAACCGCATGAAAATCCGTGCAATAGTTTTTGAGTTTATCGCAAACACACGCAGACGCGGCTGAAGACTTTGCATTGTAATGATAACTTTTCATTTCATATTATTGAAAATTAAAAACCACATTTTAAAATCAAAACTCTTTTCTTAAACATAAAAATTTACATTCAATTGAGTCAGTGAAAAGACCTATACTGTAATTTAACCTTTACAAAAAGCAAAATTTGTGGTCATTTAACAAAATGTACCAGCTCCTTGAAGAGTACCGCAACCGGGCTTAAACAGGGAGAAAGAACATGTTCAAAATCCTGGAAATATTTACATTACCTATGCTAAAGTGAGTTTCTTTGTTACCTCTTCATGATTGGTCTAAAACACAAACCTTAGCTTGCTTTCAATCTGTTGTTATTGCTAACACTAGCGTCAATTTTATTTAAAACACCTTAAGGCATCTGACATGAACTTTACAACTATCGCCTTCAATTGGCCAATAGTTGCTAATGAAGTTAATAATCAAACAGTGTCCAAGTTTCTTATTACTGATATTTTCAGATTTCCTCGCATGATCCTATTAATATTATAAATGCTAAAGTTTGTGAGGATGTATATCTGCATGTATATTTGTTTATTTTATTATTATTTGATTATTATGACATTTGGTATACGGGTAGAATATAACCTGGAATAACACACAGGATCTTTTCATCCAGAAATTCCCGCGGTAGCGAAGATCCGGGGCGCAGTTAGTAAATTATATATTTACACCTTCCTCAGAGAAATCAGAGTATATCGCGAACAGATAGACTGACAGACAAACTCGGCTTAGGACTTTGTTGTTTAATAGACATAAGAATGAAGGTAGAAGATTATTCCCGATTATTCCTATCACAACAAATCATTTAATTAAGTGTGTATGTAGGCTAATCAAATAAAAAAATTACTAGGTAGAAAGATATCGTTTAATCTGTTATCATTGTCAAAAGAAAAAAAATAATTCTAAATTGAATAAATTTTGAAGTTTATCGTTGCGTTAAACGTTGCGTGTGGAAATCAAATCAAAGCCGTAAGACAAAACTACGATTAATTGAGATAATATTTGCATGTCTGCAGTGATTATACAGAAGAAAGTCGATTATTTTAATCCCGGTTGTCTCGATTGAAACAAATATCTTAATTATTATAGAACGAAATAAAGATATTTTATCATAGTAGGGTGACAATATTGAAGACAGTTAGTTGAATTCTAATTTTTATCAAATTCAAATTCAAATTCAAATCATTTATTCAGAAATTAGACCTTCACAGGCACTTTTTCTCGTCAATATTTATAGTTATTTCTCACAAGCTACAAACTACTGGCATTTTGGAATCCATCGATGTGAAACACAATTAACTTACATGAAAATATATGAGAAACGAGATGACCAGTTCCCTATTTCACTCTGATGAATACATTTTTATTTCAATATTATCTGCAATCTTTCTAGTACCATTAAGAGCTTAATTTTTTGCCAATGGCGTTAGCATTGGCAAGATAGGCTATGTGTGGCTGGATTTTAGTAATTTTCTTAATTTGTATGATTGCCTCCTCCATATAACGGCGAGTTATATCATCACAATTAGAGAGTAAATTTTGAAGCTATGTTTTTCAAACCCAGCCAAATAAATGTCTATCTAAAATCCAGTAAAATCTATAATATATCTACATCTGGCCCATCAAACTACAAAAGAGGCCGAATCGACGTTATTACTGCATTATAATGGTCATTATTCAATCACACCGGCCATTTGCAATTTCCAGAAATCGAACTAACAGTAGCATTATAGGCATGGGCACACGCATTCCGTGGGTAGATGTTAACCGGACAAATTGAATTTGCATGGGGTTTGCTCATATTCAGCTGTTTTCGGCTGGCAGATTGAAATCAGCAGGGTTGCCTTGTCGCCTCAAGAGTCTTTCTCTTATTGAAAAATATGGAAGTATAGAGCAGTTGTTGTATACAGATTCTTCAACTTTTATTTTGACCTAGAAAGTAGATAATATAAATAGATAGGCGTGTAGTTCCCCCTTAGAATAGGACCACTCCACACGGTACGATTGTCATATGAGGCTACTAAGGGGCTTTAACCTTGACAGTTGATAGGCAACAATATCGTTAACAAGAAATAGATTATATACTGTCTAGCTGAAATATATTAACAGATCAAATTACGGACAAAACTCATTCTTATTTGCAAACTTTAGATTATTTTCTCTCATTAGGTATATTATCAGATGCCTTTAAGACGAAGGGTGAACATTGTAAAACATAATAAACACTACTTACTTATATATCTCTATCTATCTATCTCTCTGTGTACTCATATCTTTTAAACCTGCAAAAAGCAAAAGATTTTGCTAGTATTAACCTAAGTATAAATTTCACGAGTTTTATTCTTGTAAGAAATACCTATATGACCTTCCCAAATTAAGCATTATCAAATATCTAATGTATTTTGATAATGCATAATTTTAACGTCCTTAAATTAAATTGTAAGTACATTATTTATAAAGAAAAAATATGTAAGACGGGGTATATAATTTATTAGACTTAGATTAATATTATTATTAGACCAACAATGGGAAATAATTACATAATAGAAAAATAATAATTAAGATCCGTATACCCCACCCTACTCTGCACACGCTAACCGATCGTTCATCAGACAGAAGTCAGGCGCGTGATACAGACTGCGCCCGCGGCGTCGCTAAATTATCATTACTAATTGAAATCCGTTTAGGATCGATGTACCGATCATGGGGGCTGTAAGTAGGCCAGTTAGCGTTATGTCAAATTTTAGAGGTTGTTAGCAAATGTTCATATAAAATTGCTAGGTGTACCTCTGCATGGACTTGGGGGAATTTGATTATTTATTGAATAATAGACAGGCTCTTTGCAGCTGATGCATTTATATTAGACACCGTTGAATTTCGGCATAAAGTGAACAAAACGAACGCGGGCGAAGCCGGGGGCAAAAGCTACTCGTAGTATCATGTAAATATGATTTTTATAAATATTTTGTAGATCCTGGGGTTTGGAGCTTCACACCCAATAATGAAACCGGTAACCGGAATATGTGAGGATCTTTCGTTATTTTTGAGTGTGTTAATTGATAACATCGGCTGTCAGATTCTAATTTTCAAGTGGCTTGAAGACATCTGATATGACTTTTACAACTATATAGCTACCGCGTTTAAACTGTCAACCAGTGTGCAGGTTTCCTCACGATGTTTTCCTTCACGGGAAGCAAGTGCTGGTCTATGAAAACTACTAAACATTGGGCAGATTGGTATACAAACTCATGTAGCACGAGTAGGATATGCTCCTGGGACTTTTCGATCACAGGCGGACGGTCACACGATAAGAGAGGAGAAGAGAAAAAGAAAGGGAGAGACATAGCCGCTACTACTACCCACCACGGACACCCCATGGAGATAGGCAGCTTCTTAAAAATACTTAGTTAATTACCTGTCAATAGAAAACAAATTCATATGTATATTGAGGTAAAATTAACATATTTGGGCCATCTATATTAATTTCGATAACCGTGACAAATTAAAAGCAATTTAAATGAAATACTTTTCAACCCTTTGTGAATAAAACGAATTTTTGACATAACTATCCAATGGGACATATTTTATGTGTATTTTATTTAATTCCCAAATTGAACATTTTATTTATGGATATGAAAATACTTAAAATTGATTTATTGATTACTAGAACTTAATATTGAGATTAGGTTTTATTTTATCTTAGAACTTGAACTTTGTGAATTTTGATTTCAAATAATTTTTAATTTTTTTAGATAAATTCTAATTTTCATCAATTTCCCAGATTTTCTGTAAAGTAACATTTTATTAATAAATATATCATATACTTTTTAATTTAAAAAAAATAGAATTTATATTAATGGCGCTAATGCGCCATTAACATAAATTGTAATTTTCATCAATTTCTGTAAAGTATTTATACATTTTATTGACAAAAATTTCATATACCTTTTAATCACTTTTGTATTTTTTAAAAAAAGGTATTTTATAAATTGCTTTAGAGTAACAAAAGACACATTTTAGAAAGGTTTTAAATACCAATTGTAGCATTCGGTTTGGTTTATTTTAACTCAAGAAGTTTCTCACTTTTATTACTAAAATTCCATATAGTTACTGCATATATGTATTTCTTTATATAACTAAAAAACGCATAACTTTTTGAAGGAGAAGGATATGCTTAATCACCAGGGTGCAGATTCATATTTATTTTCTTGACAGCGGAAGTCAACGAGCTTACAAGAGAGCTTCGTAAATAAGTAGGACGAATCGACTTCCGGATATAATCATAATTTATGCGAATCAAGTGATACATCCACTTGTTAGTTTGTTAAATTAGTTTTTGAGAAACAGTTTTAGAAGAATTTTCTTATATATTAATATATTGATTGGTGCCTGCTTCGTCAGTTTAATTTTATAACAATAACAATATCATTATGAGAATATAAATAGGTAACTATTACAAAATAATTTTCTGGTGTTCCATACATCTATACGCAGCTTACCATCAAGTGGGCCACATGCCTGTTTGCCTGCCTGGTATTACACATAATATATTATATTTATAAATATAAGAAAATTATAAAACAATATATATTTAACTAACAATTTATTAATATATGTATTAATTATAAACACTCACTTAAATCCAAATTGACAATTGAGTTACTATTTAAAATGAGTTTTATTCTCGGCCAAAATAAAAGTTTTTATTTTTTTATAAACAGCTGCATAAAAATTTATGTATTCTTAGATTAGATTGGATCAATCGCAAGACCACAAAATGTAAAGATTTTTTTGTGAATCTTTTAGAAAACAAAAGTGCAATATTCGTGATTATGACGGCTGTGGGAGAGTCTTTCGATATTCATCTGTTTGTTTTTTTTTTATTATAAACTTTTTTTAAACGTTTTTTTATTGAGATTTACGAGTGCCAGTGAGTGTCGGCGTCCGCGCGATGTATCAATGATGATTTATTTGGCAAAGAATAAAAATGCAGAGGGATCATGTGGAAAACTTGCTTGTTATAGGTTTGTTCAATTCTATAGGTATGTATAAAATTTAAAATGCAGCTCATTATTAATTAGTATTGTTGTTTTTATTCCAATAAAATAAATACTTATTCTGTAGATACAGACAAAAACGTAAATGAACATAAGTTAATTTTATTTTTATTATAATTTATGCCTACTAATATTATAAAAGCGAAAGTTTGGGAGGAGGCGAAAGTGTGTATGTTTGGTTCTCTTTCACGTATAATCTACTGGACTGATTATTATAAAATTTGGTAAACAGGTAGTATATAACCTGAAATAACATATATTTCAGGTTATACCTGTTTAAGTAAATTGCAACCCCGAAATCCCACGAGTACGCAGCCCCCCCGGGGTACAGCTAGTTGAACTATGAACTAATTTAATTCAATTAGGCCAATTAAAGTCATATTACTTCACCAAATATTAGACAAAAATGTTTGATATGCTTCTCATATTGTCGTACTCTGTTTTTATAATCATTGGCGCATCCTCGGAGAGTCACCGCATTATTTTCAAATAAATCAAATGCCTTTTTTACCGACATTTCATCGACAAATATAAAAATGTCAAGTCGTGGACGCAACATAAAGGATGTCCATATTTAAAAAGCCGTTTGAATCATTTCGAATAAAATATCCTTCGGTTTTCAAATTCAGAATAAATTTTGTGTCACCTGCCTCTGCGCACCGGAAGAAGCGCAATGGTATATTCCTCTCTTTCAATTGTATTGCTCTGTCCCGCTCTGTCGTGGATTTTTATATTTTATTGTTTGTTTTAGTGGACTGTCTTCGAAGATTCGTATTGAGATAAATTTTATGCTCGTTTCGAATGCGATAAATTGTTGTACGGTAGTTTTTCATAGATGATTTGGTAGATAGCATAGTCATCGCAATTTGTTCCTGACAGGTGACTTCTTGACTTCGGTTTATTATGAAAACTTTGACAGTTATGACCAAATGATTGGTTTATTGCAGCTCTATGTTACTGATAAGCTGACAGATCTTAATCATGAACACACGAAGATAGGATAGAGAGATGCTGACGAGTTCGGTGGCGCATTGGTAAAGTTCTTGCCACTGAACCGAGAGGTCCCGGGTTCGATCCCCGGTCGGGTCATGATGGAAAATGGTCTTTTTCTGATTGACCCGGGTCTTGGATGTTTATCTATTTATGTATTTGTTATAAAATATAGTATCGTTGAGTTAGTATCCCATAACACAAGTCTCGAACTTACTTTGGGGCTAGCTCAATCTGTGTGATTTGTCCTAATATATATTATTTCCTAATATATTTATATTAGACATTTTTATCCAATATAATACTGTATGTATCTACTTCTTTTTATAGATTTATTGTGGACTTATTATGTCTCCCATCCTCGCTTTTTCCCGCCATTAGCGACTATGACGCCCTAATACCCGGCGAGCGTAAAAATGAGCCGAAAAATTTCGAAGACTCAGTTTGCAATTTTATTGCAATTTTTTAAAAAAGTAATTCTGTTTTTCATCAAGAAAAATAACTATTAGATTGAAATTAATGATGTTCCACATTAGAACGATATATACGAGTATAAGCTGCCGTGTTTCCAAAAATAATGTAAAACTTTTTGCAAGTACGAAAGTTGAACAAAAACTAAATAACTCATCCCTAATGAAGAGATTTTAATCATAACCTCTTTGATTTTTTATAGGTTTAACTTTTTAAGCTAGTAGAATGCTTCCCGCCACGCCTTGTCTTCCGTTCGCATTAATAAATTAATTAAACTCTGAAAATAATGTTGTTATAACTCATCCGCTACCAGTGGGTGTTGTTTTAATGTCATTATTTGGTTTTTTAATTGTTTATAACCATTTTTAATCAGATTTAGAACTGAGAAAAAGATTTTGAGGTTTTTTGCTCGTCAACTGCACGGATTTTCATGCGGTTTTCAATAAGTACATACAGTGAAACAATCCAAGCGAAGCCGAAACGGGTCACTAGTTAAATACTTAATTAGATTTGATTAGCGGCCTGTTCGGCTTCGCTAGGGTTAAAACGTAATAAATTGTAGTACACTTTAATCTTTCCCAGGAATCACTGTTATATTGGCAATTACGTCAATTGGAACAAAACATTTTTGCATTTGAAACATCTTCTTCATAGACTGAGGGTCGTGGTCATTATGTGGAATGAAACACACACAACAACTTTCTTGGCATTATTAATACAGTGGTTTGCCATTGCCTTCTCCATTTCACACACAAGTTAACAATAATCAACCAGTGTGCTGATTTCCTCATGATGTTTTCCTTCACCGGTAGCAAAACTACTATATATGAGTCAGATTTGTATACAAACTCATATGGCACGAGTAGGATTCGAACCTGAGACCTTTTGATCCACAGGCGGGCGTCTTAACCATTACACCACCACCGCTTCAATATGAAACATATTTAAACTTATACTAAAAATAAAATAATAATCGACTAATGTCCTGGACGTCGTTGCCCCGCGTAAGCGTATCCAGAAAGCTGGCAGCATTACCACGTTGTAAGTCAATACTTTGCGCGAAAATAAATGGTTAAAATCATTGACCAAATACATTCAAAGCTCTACTTATTTTACCAAACAATCGACGATCTAATTTGCAAATTTCACTTGTGCAACGACAGGGTAATTGCGATACATCCTGTGCGTTGGTCTGTGTGCGATAACCTCCAGAATCGATTAAGATTAACTTTAATTTTGATCGTAATTGCTCCGATAATCGTTGTACTTTAAATTCGTCTTAGTAATTTTCACTTCGTGGGTAAGTTTGGAATCGATAAAGTTAACTTTTTCTTCAAGTAACCTACTGTCAAGTTACAATGTAATGAATACTTTAAAATTAGGAGTTATATTGGATCCCTAATCAACATCGTCATGTAATTTAAGAGCGAGGCTCTTGTCGGTGGAGTTTCTTCCATTGTTCTCTTCAAAGCCAACTCCTTCGCTTCTTGATAACACACGTGACCCACTTTTTCTTTAATTTGTCTAGTGTAACTATCTCTTGGTCTTCTGGGCCCCTTCTTCCTTCCACCTTTCCTTCTATATTCTATCTGATTAGAACCCTAAAGGCATTTGATTTTTAATTGCAATTTAATTATGAATATACCTCCTACATAAAAAATATTCACGGGTAAATCTTCATGTTGGGAGCCAACAGCCGCGAGATTATTGGCGGAATTGAGATTCTAAAATAACGGGTTGCTATCCCATCACCTATAAAACTTAATGTTCCTTGTATTATCTTAAAATTTTAAAAAAGGTATGTACAATAATACCGAATAAGGTATATGATACCTATTAATACATCATTTCAAATTTATTCTTATTTGTTAAATCTTAATCATAAGAAATGTTAGTTAAATTCGAAATTTAAATTTTTGTGACAAGAGTATTTCAAAGCCCTATAAAACCAAAAAAGGTAACCCTACTCTACATGACTCGCGCATGCCCATTGAATGTATTGAATCTACGAATGTAAGAAGCGTCCTGATTGGCCGACAGTTGTCCAATGGCTGTAAGTCCATAGCGCACGCCCGATTCAATTGTCGAATCCATCTGTATAAATAGATAAAAAGGCGTTACGCTTCTATTTTTGTAGATGATCTATTATACGTAGGTACTAATATTTATAAAGATTTGTGTTTTTGTTTGTAACGAATAAACTCTTGGATTGATGAATTTTGGTACAGGGACTTAAACCTTCGCATATACGATTACAAAAATTGCGGCACTACTAAATGAATATTAAACTTACCTACAGTTTAATTGGTATTTATTTGTGCAATACATGTATTATATAATAATTGAAACTAAAATAAAATATTATTTCATTTCATTTTCATATTAAATTGTATAATTAATTAGATTTACTTACTTCATATATTCTAAAGAGGATTTAAAGCATTTGAATTATTGAAAGCATAATTTGATGGTATATTTTGTAAGACTAGCTAAAGAGTTAGTTAAGCTAATATAAAGAAATGGATCAAAAATTGAAAGAAGGAATTTTTGAAACCACTCTTCATTCTAACACCTATAGCTGTCACAGCGAAATCTAACTGTAATTTTACAGTTATAAATCTATTTTATTCAGCTTTCCAACATGTCTCCTAAACTGAATGCAATAAAACATTTAAATATTTTACTATCTGCTCCTCATTATTCCCTTAACGGAAGTCCGTTTTACATTTTACAATGGGCCGACTGACGTACGAATTTTTAAGCACAGAAAATTAAGAGTCATGCAAAAAAATGCGAGAGGATACTATTTAATAATGCTAACGACACCGGTAATGATAAGTTATCAAAAATTCAATGAGATTTCTGGAGGTTATGACATGACGGATCTGTCAAATTTGACACTTCGCGCCAAAAATAAGATGTTAGCCGACTTCGGAGCTGTCAGAATTGACAAGTCTATCATTATGACGCGCTACGTGTTAATAATAGGCCGGATAACGTAAACGCTGTTATTATAAGTATTTTTAATTGTGCAATGCATTTTATAGAGTTTTTTAAGAGTGACAACCCTTAGGCCAAATTGTATGATTAAAGTTATTATGT
The DNA here is from genome assembly GCF_027563975.2 of Plodia interpunctella. NCBI lineage: Eukaryota > Metazoa > Arthropoda > Insecta > Lepidoptera > Pyralidae > Plodia > Plodia interpunctella. Next base: position 10,089,052 of record NC_071302.1, on the reverse strand, counting down.
ACTCTTGTTTTAAGGAAATATTCTCACTTTTAAATTGGACTTTTTTAACTTATTAATATTTTGTTAACACTTATAAAATTCCATAGTTTGGTTTTTATATATAAGTAATGTTAATATTGGGTTAAATGTTTTTCCTCACTGGTTCTATTTTATGTTTTTTATTTAACTATTCATAACCGTAAGATCAACTAATGATAAGAGATATGCATACACTCTTGCAAGTACATTTGAATTAAATAATTCCCTTCATTGAATAAAACAATGCTTACCTGCCCTATTTTCCTGAATACCGGATATACTTTGCAATCTTCACCACATCAAATCCTGAGACCTTAAGTCAACGGGTTAAAGTTTAAAATTACTTGCCATATAGTTTGGCAGGTGTAAATATATATATGTTTAGACTTCCAGCTGGTGAATTAGCATACAACTGACTGATTGTCCTGTCATTCTAGACTGATCCCCTTTTCAGTTCGACGCCTCATATCTTGGGACTACAGATTCAATTGATATTGGAGATCGACTGACTGATAGCATGCATATACATGCAATAGTATCAAAAGGACTTTTTATCAGACGACCTACCACAAACCGTACTATTTGTTATTAAGTAGCTTTTGCCCGCGGTTTCGCCCGCGTGATTTTTTCTGCGAAAGCGGAACAAACATGATTTTCAAGCAAACTTTCACCCCCTATTACAGTAATTTGGGGATGGATTATTGAAAAAGTAGCCTATGTTTGAACGGCAGCCTTTAACTATGTGCGTACCAAATTTCATCAAAATCAATCCAGGTCGGGCCTATTTAGCCGTAACAGCAACAAACAGACAGAATTTCGCATTTATTATATGAGTATGTATATTTAATTATTAAGTTATGTACACCACATAGTCGTGTACCTACATTTTTATAAATTTTATAAATAGGAAACTAATTTCAAAGGTACTGTTTATTTTTATATATAAAAAAATCTAGGTAACATAAGAGCTTCCATGGTTAAATTCGATTAAAATCTCTTTTAAATAAATAAAACATACAGATAGTATATCTATCTGTCCGTGGCATCGTAGAAGCCAAACGGCTGAACCGAATTTGATCTAGTTTTTTTTTATTTGAAAGATAATGCAATCGAGATTTTGTTCTTTGCTATGTTTGCAAAATTAATGTTCAGCTATTTGGTATTCGGCAGCTCTTTTCTAACTAATAATAGGATGCCAGGAACGTTGGCTTTTTAAATTTTAATTCAATTGTTATTGAAACCCTTGTTCTGTTGTTGTTATTGACAGTATGTTGGTAAAATTAATACTTAATGACAACTTCCAACTTTCAATTCACCTTAATTTTTTTTTGTTGAAATGTTATTTTGGTACAAAATATTTTTTTCAAAGTGAAAAAATTAATACAACTATTTAATTTTAAAGACTTTCCAAACCATGTTTGTTTTAAATTATTAATTACATTGTTATTATTTGTATTTTTAATAAATTAATCTTGTATTATAACGATTACATTGTTCAGATAGACTATTTAAACTAAACAATCATTCACTGTAAGATTTTTGTAGCGATGTTATCGGCAAACAAATAAAAAACATGTAAGTATCAAATATAATCCCTTTATTTACAAAACATTGCATCTAAAATCGAATATACACAAACAGCCTACTATCTAATAGTTTTAACAACAATACTGGCTCGATATCCTAATCCTCTAAACATAATACTATAGTTGGCAAGATGATGGGGCTTACTTACTAAAACTATCGGTAGGACGGATTATACTGGTGGAATACTTAAAACTAAAAATACAATAAAAAGATACTATAATTAATAAGCGTAAAATTCGACACATGACACCAAAACACGTAGCCGCAATACGAAAAAAAATTAACCCCTAATTGGTAACGCTGAGTATTATCTGGTACTTAAATAAATATCCCTGTATAATATTTCTACGTAGCCCCTTCACTATAAACTTGTGCACAATATACAGAAAATTTGGCAAACTAAAAACGAACACTATACCTACTTATTGCAGCAGTTCGTACAGAGCTGCGATATAGGTTTGGGCCATCTGTAGCGTCTCGTACTTGGAGAGCTGACGATCAGCGCCCAAAGAAGGCAGATGTCCTCGAAGTCTGTCAAAGGCCTTATTCAAATTCTGCATTCTTCTCCTTTCACGGGCATTAGCTGCTAATCTTCTTCTTCTTAACACAGCGGCACTAGTTGCACGTCCTCTTCTCTTCCCGGAGCCTTCTAAACCATCGTCTTCGATGCTGTCTTCAAGGATATCTCTGGATAATCCTCTGTACGCAATGTGCGAGGAGTCTTGGTGAATACTGCCATCAAGCGAAGGTGTTGGTTCCAAACTCGATCTTCCAGAGTCAGGGGATCTGGGCCAGGATAAGTAACAGTCTTCCGTCGAATATTCCATCATGACGTCGGAGGTAAACATGTCTTTTTCAGAATAAATCATTCGGTGACCGTAAGTTTCCGCTGCCATTTCGATCGCGTTACGATTCACGTGTGACGTGGCACAATACAGGTGTTTTCACTACGGGGTCCCGCAGGGCTCTTGCTTGAGCGCTTACCTGTTCCTCGTTTTATAGCCACCCATTTCGAGGGACGAGCAGTGACGACTCGGGAACGTTATGTGGAAAAGGGATAGCACGAGGCTTCGAGAGGGTAATTTGAGGGCAATCATCATTAATTTTCCTCCCCCGTGCGTGTCGATATACGCAGCATTGTCTGATAGAATTCGTTTGACTCCGACCTTATATCAGCATTTGTAAGCATTGTTTGTTTGACAAACAAATAAAAAATGAAGATTTGTTGAATAAGTTACAAATACTATATTTTATAAAAAAAAAATACACACTGATTTTAAGCTTAATAGTAATTATTGACAAAGGCTGTTAGACTCATGTTTATCTCTTGTTAAAAAAATAACTTCATATTTTAAGAATACCATTGAATCTAATTACTTAGTTAAATAAAACAATTATAAATCTAATCTCTCATAATAGTCTTGTAAGTATAATATTCATTAATTAATATTATATCTAATATGTTTATCGCCTAACAAAGAACTTAAATATATTATGAAATCTTATATGAACTTTATGCATTGGCGATTTTGCAATGAATTTGTGTGTGAAAATGTGCTATCGACTATAGTACCAGCTCAGGAAATTTTGCTGTCTACGTAAACCGTGATTTCATTGATGCATCTCCGTCGGAACCTGTCTCAACACGACACCAGGACTCGAACCTGAACCAGGCGATATAGTTTTCACCGCTAACCCGAGGTGGGTGAAACTCAAGACTTGCTAATGTAGGTGGCCCAGTGTCACATGCAACTATAAATTAAGCCTTCTAGTGTTCAGTAATTTTTATACCTAATTCAGTTAAACAATTGAACACTAAACAATACAATATTCAATGAATTAAAAGATCTTACAAAACTCTATTTTTCTTCTTTAGCTGCCGAGCATCGGAGGCCAGAGTCCGCTATCTAACTTTTCATCTCCACTTCGGTTGTCGGCATTCGTAGTTGTCAGATCATTAGACAGCACGTTAAACAACTTAATTCTCAAAAGAACAAGTGGGAACAAACCATTATCTGATTTTAAATTAAAACACCGGTTAAATTTTAGCGATAAACTACGTAGGGAATAAATGTTTGGGTGTGCTGTTCCCGCCTGACCTTGCAGAAGGTACAAAGCCAAAAAATTAAGATCGTGAGAAGTGAAAACAAATTAATGCAAGCGGAATCTGAGCTGACGCTTTACAACTGAGAAAGAAACTAGGAAAACATTTAGAAGAGGCACACAGGATAAGAGATTATTATATTATTATAATATTATTATATTATATATTATCCGAAAGATAGCACATCCATAATACTTTTTAGTTTCACGTCACGACAACGACGTGTCCCGGTGGTCCAGTCACATTTCACTACCCCTGCGCAAAATTACTGTTAGCTTTTCAAAATTAACAACACTTTTTAATTTGATACATTTTTTTTATTAGGTTCAAAGACAGGTCTTTCAGATCATACATAATTATATTCGAATAAATAAATATATTAGGACAAATCACACACATTGAACTAGCCCCAAAGTAAGTTCTAGACTTGTGTTATGAGATACTAACTCAACGATACTATATTTTATAATAAATACATATATAGATATGTTTATCTATATATGTCAGTAAAAGTCATTTTCCATCATGACCCGACCGGGGATCGAACCCGGGACCTCTCGGTTCAGAAGCAAGCACTTTACAACTGCTCCACCGAGGTCGTCAAGCCAATGAAAAGACAAAAGTTCAGTGTCATCTTGTTGTCATAGTAATAAAACTTTAAATCTAGGAACAGAAACCATCAAGAAATGGCCCAATGAGTTTAGTATTGATATTTTACTCGTATGTTCAGAATACTATAGTTTTTTTTCATTATAAATGTCATTATTGTAATAAATCTTCACAACCGCAACGAAAAAAAGTTTAACTTGATCGGATGTGGTAAAATTTGGAATTGAAATAAGTTCTCTAAATGGTAAACTACTATCAGTTTAGGAAACACAAACTAAACATTAAAAATACTTCTACTACTTGAACTTCATCTCTTTTTGTCATTTTTCTTTCTCATTTTCCGTCCTCGCACAACCATGACACCGCAAAAACGGAGATCAAATCAGACTTTATGAATTTCCGATTATTACCGGAACCACTTTAATGTCCAATCCAATTAAGACCAAGAGAAAATTAATATTGAACGTGGTCGTGTATCGGTCTGTCACAAGCACAGTATTTGACCGCTTGTTCACGCGTCATTAGCGAAGGTACTCGGGTTTCGCAGAAAAAAAAACGGATCGAGGTATAGGCTATCTTTGATATTTTTTTTACTCTAGATAGTTACTCTATGGTTTGTGAAAATAGAACTCCATACCCTGTGGATGTCGTACGAGGCGACTAAGGGACACATAGCCTAGGCAGCTGATAGGCAACAATAGCATTCTCCAGGAGGGTTAACGTCAGGCTGGCCGGTACAACTATTTGATTTTAAACGCCTTCAACCACATTATTATTTTAAAAATGATGAATGATTATATTATTCACAGTGACTATTTAACGGTAACAATAGCATTCCTAGAGGCCTCAGGCAAATGACAAAACGGAAGAAACAGAGCAATTTTTGTAGAGACAAGGGAAATGGTGGATTTACACACAGGCTAATTTTTTCCACGAATGAAGCCGCGGGCAACACTTACTTGGCAATGCGACTCCAATATCAAGACGCAAGTAAGTGTATTATTTCTTTCCACGTTTTTTCAAGTAAAACTAGAAACGATAGCTTTGTAACGGGACACCGGATCCAGTTGACTGTGAAAATTTGTGTTTTCAAAAAATATATGTATTAAAAAAAATGTGTAACTGTACACGTAGTAAGGGTTGCACCGTTAGCCGGAGATTCGGCTTCGTTCCGGTTACTTCCGATGGGAGAACTTTGGGAAACTAATTTTGATTCTTGAATATTAATCTTCATTATTTCGGTATTATAACATTTTCAGTATGAACATTCGAAAATACTTACCCTTCTAAAATGTATTCTCTCCGGACATAACAGCTGAGAACAACCGGGTTTCGCGACGTCACAGCCCCAAATGAACGACCATTTGGGGCTGTGACGTCGCGAAACCCGCGGTCAGCGTTAAAAATTAATGTATAAAATTTTAAAAATTTGTTTGTTATTTTACAGCCGGCTGCGGCTTGTTTGGGAATGCTGTTGTTACCTATCAACTAGCAAGGCTCTGTGTTGCTTTTACTCTGGCATAGCCTTGTTATTATTGCAAAATATTACTACTACGTAGTTTTGTTTCTTGTTTAATGAAGCTATAAAACAATATAAAAATACAAAAATTGATTTGTTAAACATAACGTCCCTGTATTTTACAAGAAGCCCAAAAAATTAACAAATTGGCTGCAACCCCGCCATATACAAACGCAGTGTGTGGGCTTAAAACAATGATTGTCCATGTCCAATAAAAATTAACATAATTTTTGATGACGTTAACAATCGACTTCTTTATCCTCGAATAGCCAGACTTTATTTATTACCTCGGCCCTTGTAATCCATCAGTGAATGATACGATACAAAATAAAGAGCGTGTACACTTTACCTCCCCTTTCATTCGAGTACGTATGCGTCCAATACTAGCGCTATTATACTACCAAGCAAGCTAACAGATATCCGGGCCACCTTTTTCACTTTGTACATCTTTTGACATAATAGTGAAAACTAAAACATAATCTTAACAAATTATGCTACATTATATATAGAATTTATCAAGGTGCACCAGTCAACAGTAAAATATAAGCATTATCCTGGCAGGGTCGCCATGTAAGGATGCGACTAGTGATTGGGATATTAGACAACTTTATTGTCACTTTCTCATTGCATTTTATATCTCACTAGGGGCCAGTCCCGACTTCGCTAGGGCAAAACCAAATTAAATTGTTCACATAAACCTTCCTCAGGAATCACACTGTCTATTTAAAAAACCGCATCAAAAATTGCATAGTTTTAAAGATCGAAGCTATGTTAATACATAGCAAATGCTAGGGACAGACAGCAAAAGCGACTTTGTTTCATATTATATAGTGATACCCGCCTTATGCTACACTGCAAAAACAGGTACTTTCCTGACTATGAGAATTAAAATTCTCAATATCAATCATGAAAACTAGGTATTTGCCTTACAGATGAAGTCAAGCGCTTCGCAGACTTCACATCCGTACCCTTATTAATTTTGCGGGTCTAATGTTAACATTGATTACAACTTATCAGGTTTAGTTGGTTATACGGTTTGCCTTGTGATTTAGACATTAGATACTTCTCTTGTTTAAATTCAATAATGTCTAAATCACACTCTTTTGGGAAACAGACGTGATAATATGTATGTATGTTTTTATGATCAGATAAAGATCAGAAATTTCTGATAAAAAAAATATTTTCACGTCTGTTTCCCAAGGGAGTAGGCAGAAATTAAGGATTTCCACTCGTCACGATACTGACAAATTTCACTCGCTTCCTCTGTATTTAACACCCTCTACATACATGCTCTTTAGTCATGGTTGCTCGATAGTTTTAATCGATACTAGTAATAGTATCGATAGTGACTAGCCAAGTGTCTACAGCTATTTTGGAGCAATACTATCGACACTATTGCTTTTCCTCAAACTATAGATACTCAATCGAAACGCAATCAATTGTTGACTATCGAGCGGCAATACTAATAGTGTTCTAGCTTCATTAACTTACGTCAATGTCAGTATACCACACAAGATGAAAAAGGAAATCAAACACTATTAGAAAACGGAAATACGTAGCAAATAACAGTTAAACATAGACGGACAGACAGACAAACCAACAGTTTAGCGAAATTACAGGGCGGCAGTAAAGTAGCTGTTATATTTGACGCCTATTGTGTTTTTTTTTAATGTTGTAATAGTGGCATCATCTTGTGGGGTATACGGTTTTAGATGTGGTAGCTATGTTGTTATTATATTTTTTAACCAAAAGTTGTTAAAAAATACTCAAACTCGCAGTGAAAACATTTGATTCGTCATGTGTTAATAAATTCCTAGTTGATTCTGAGGACTAAATATTTTAGAATTAGAATATTTGTGGATTTTCATTACGCCTAAAGTAAATATAGAAAACAAATTGAATAAAATCTGAGAACCAATCATAACACACTCAAAAAAGAAGATGAAGGAGTATATATATATATATATATATAATAATCAGCACTCGGATCACAATCATAACCTGTTTTGATATACCTTTTGACTATGTACATTATGTACTTTTATATACTTATTAGGTATTAGAAAAAAAAACATTGTAAGAAACAATAATGGTAGCATGATAGGGGACCAACACTGTTCAAATGAGTTTCTTTCGGAATTTCTTCTCAGCAGTGGTCGTTCCGAAATGCCAGTAGTTTGTAGCTTGTGAGAAATAACTATAAATATAAAAATTGTAAAGGTCTAATTTCTGAATAAATGATTTGAATTTGAATTACATATTATTTTGCTATTATTAAAGCTTAGAGTAGCTCGAGAATAGGAAAATCCATTCCCGTATGTAATGACTATGCGGTAACATTCCAAATGCTCTTATCTTTCAAACTCATAAAGGAAGAAAGATTTTTTACCTCTGATCGGTCTCTTCACAAACAGTTAGACAATTTAAAAATAAACGCCACAACTACTGCGTTCCGTTGAGCCCAATTGGTCACAGAGTCCACATTCTTGGAAAATTGTTTTATAGTTGTGTTGTGACCATTTCAACTGACCGTGACGGTAGCGGAAGATTTTCTTGTTGGAATTATTTGTTCTCAATTTAAATATATATATATACAACATATTTACAGATTAATGGAAACTTTCAAAAGCTTCCCCATCTAATAGATTTCCCAAGGATTAAATGTCAGACTATGCCCCTCTCGTCTGGTACTGGCAGAATACGCAAACACAATACGCAAACTCTTAGATTAAATACAGAGAAAACTTCCAAAAGTACCGACGGGACATGCTGTCATTGACGTCATCAACATCCAAATGGATATACGTGCCAATAGTCACGCAAATAAGAATGTGCCAATGGTAGTCTAATGATGAAGGGGAAACCCAAAATCAGAACCCTAATTGCACGATTTGATAATACAATATACGTATTATCTTACAAAGTTTTGAAAATTATAATAATGATGGAAAAAATCTAGATACGAGCGGGAATTAACCCACGCCCCTGTCTATCTGGGACAGTGCTCTTAACCACTAAGCTATCGAGACCGTTCCAGTTTGGACGAATTATTTTATCTCTCTTTCCGTCTTACAAATTTGTCAATCTAAATGAGTAATTCCCGTCTATAAATGAAGAATTACTAGAGGTACCTATTTTAAAAAACTTGTTTTGCATTCAAACTAAACGTCAAGCCCCAGTTTTTCGTCTTCTTACACAACATACAAAAGTAGAGCATTAAAATCCCAAATCACATCAAAAGCTAAAACCATGACACACTTCCAAACATGACTTCTTTAAAGACTGCTCCCGTTTTTTTTTCTTACTTTTGTACTTTTGTAAAGACTAAATGGCCGGACTTGTAAAGCTTCGGCCAAATTAGCGGCATGTACTTTTCAAGCTTTGAAATCAAGTCAGAGTCATTTTGGCAAAGAGCTTTTTTTGCAATTACATCTTCCTTAATTAACGTAAATACTTACATGTATGAATGATGCTAGTTAGTTTGATGGGCTTTATCAAATGGCTATATCGTAAGGTATATCGTTATCTCAATTTAAAACAAAAGCAAAGCTTCGGAGCATTGTCTATGGTAGCTAAAATTTTTATGTACAGTTATTATTTGTTTATCACCTTATATTGTTCATCTAACGGAACTATGTAGGAACAAAATTAAACTTGATGTCGGTCAAACATACCAACCACACTATAAGAAAATGTACAATGATTATAAATTATTGGGTGATTGATTTCATAAATACTAACTGGTGAATTCAACAGTACATCAAGTCATTCGAAATCATTGTAAAATCGCCGGTATCACCATTGCATAAGTTCCAGTATGGGTAACTTTAGGTGCACACTTTATTGACTGCCCACGATGATCTTGAACAAGAAAAAAAATATCAATAATACTTCAAATCCTTCATAGCTCATGGGCATGATTAAGAAACAACATCTCCTTCCGAAAACGAACGTTATTCAAACGTGTCTCCTATTATTTTAATCACAATAACAACTTGATTGAGCATTTTCTGATAAAAACGAAAGTGTTGAGAGTAGCCTTCGGGCATAATTCACACCTTTTCTAAAACTAACGCAAAAGTTTGCGTTACAAATGTATTGTAATTCCCGAAGAGGATTAAGGTAAACTTTCAAACTGCAAAATTGAATTGCAGACTGAACTGACGAACAGCTGTGATAATATAATTGCGAATTAAGCTAATCTGAATGATTTTAGAAAAGGATTCGCTTGTTATTTTTAGATTTCCATAAATAAACACAGTGGTTTGTTAACTGAACGTTGATGAACTATGAAACATAAACTAAAACAAATCTAAATACAATAAAGCGACGAAATCGGTGCAGTAATGCGTCTCATGAATGTTGGTACCTACTTAGAGTAGTAAGTACAAGATGTTTACAAAAAAAATCGGATGAAGTGTTTGTTATACGTCATCAAAATTCTGTACATTGATCTACTACATGTATTGAAATACAAAAGAATAATAATTTCTCTACGTGAGCGATTCAATAACATGTTTTTGTAATACAAATTAAAAAAGCCCCCGACTTTTAATATCCATTTCGCTATAACTTTTGAACGGCTGAACCGATTTTGATCAAACATATCTAAGACCACCGCATAAAGATTTGCTATCAAATCAAAAACAACTGCATCCAAATCGTTTTACCCGTTGATGAGTTACGGTGCTACGTACACAGACAGACAGACACATTTAGCGATCAAACTTATAACACCCCTCTTTTTGTGGCGGGGGTTAACAAAGGCACAATTTCTTTGAAAGTAAAAAAGAGGCTGACCTTAAAATTACACAATAAAGCCGCAGTTGCCCTTGCCACAGGCCAATATTAAACAGAGCTAATGAAAAGACGCAATTATTAAATTTTCTTCCAAAGATACAAAGATCACGCGATGCCGGGATAAAGAAGCTTTTGAAAAAAAATTGTTTTTTTCTTTTTTGTGTGTTTTTTTATTTTATTCAAGGCCAATATTAAGTGCTGGCGTGTAATGACATCCTTTTTAACTCCCAAAGAAACAGAGGAAATGACTATGTGTTATATTGATCGAGATTTTATCCGAGATTATTTGAGATATATTCCAAAATAATTTAAGTATTTAAAATGACTATTTTACCTATGTTTGGATTTATAGTCGATTAAAGATTTTAATCGATGACCTAACAAGAAATGGATGGAGTGTGTCAAGGATAGTATGAACAGGAAAGGAGTATCAATGGATATGGCAAATGACAGAACGAAATGGAAGGAACTTACATACTGTGCCGACCCCACATGAGTGCGATAAGGTCAAGAAGAAGAAAGAATAAAGATTTTAATCGATTTCAGTTACGTAAAAACTTTATTATTAACAAAAAATTTTTCAGTGATGTGAGAAAAATGATTATCAGAATCAAAATCAAATCATTTATTCAGAAATTAGTCCTTCACAGGCACTTTTTCACGTCATATTCTAAATTAAATGATGTTTACCAAAGCTACAAACTACTAGCATTTCGGAACTACCACATTAATTAAATGTCTGTGGAAAAATTTGATCACGCAACGTTTGTTTAAGAAACTAAACAGCTTCAATCAACTACTAAGTCAATAATTACAAAATGCAAAAAAAATCTCGCCAATGATAATCGTGATCCTTCAAAAAAATCAAAAGTAACCGCAAACTAATTTGACAAATACGGACAAACAATGAGGATTTGCAAGTCAGTACTGGCCACCGCACGAGACGAGATCGAAAAAAAAAAGAAAAAAAAATGTCTTTGTCGCAAACCGCAATGGGAAGCTAGGATACTTGAAACATGATTGAATGTTATTTTAAATCTTATCGTTTCAGTTTTAAAGTTCATTTTCTTGTGATGATTTGATAGTTGTCGCGTAATTCTGTGCAAATTTATTTTTGGATACATTTTAAAAGAAATTGATCTCTACGGTCTTTCAAATTAAAGTTTAATATTTTTTGGTTCAAGCATATTTTTATGTTTGTAACAGTTTTGCAATTATAACACACTTCATTAGGTAAATTTTGTGTTGTCATAGTCCAGAAAAAAAATGTAGGAACTCCGGAACCGTCGTTATTATAACAAATATTGGTTATTATAACCGATATTTGCTCGACTGACAGTTTTCGGGTGATTTCTCATAATTTTGGAAATTACACATTTTGTTTTGAGTGGCCGATCGGCTTTTGTTTGTATTTAAATATAAATTATGTAGTTTCTAATTATTATATTGAATATTAAAAAAATAACGCTGTTTTTGAGATTTTGTAACGTATCGAGCATTCACTAATTCATTTTAAACTAGCTTTTCCCCGCGGCTTTGCCGGGGAATAGACATGAATTTCATACAGATTCAATAGTAATTTGGAGTTGATTTTCAAAAATAATAGGTATGGTAGCCTATGTTTGAACGTGGGTGTTTAACTATAAGGAAACCAAATTTCATCAAAATCGGTGTAGCGGTTTAGCCGTGAAAGCGAAACAGACAGAATTTCTAAAATATAATATTTAATCTCGTTCACAGTTAGACTTAAAATCTTCAAAAAGTTTTAAGTCAGTTTTTTCTAAAATTTCACAATTTGGGCAAACAAGGTGATTACATGATTACCGGGTGCGACGACGCGGGTTCGATTCCCGATTATAGACATTTTGTTGTTTTGGCGGGAACCAATATACCCGGCGCGGATAATGAATTATAGTCGGCAGATTTGTTTGTTTGTAACCTTTTTTTATATTCATGCTCATTAAAAATTATTCTGGTAGCAAATTTTGAAATTGTAACAGCTAGACTTTTTGTTGTGTTTATCGTCGTAAAGAATTCGTAGTTGACGTAACAAAATATTTTTTAGACTAATTCAGTACTAACTATCCTTGTTAACCGACTTTTAAAATGTGAAGTTCTGAATTCGTCGCCATCTTGGTAGTCGGATTACGGTGGCCAATTCTTATTTCTCATAAAAAATTTTCCATTTGGGGGTTGAATTTTGAAAAGTAAATAACCTATGCTTGAATTATATGAACACCAAAAAGTCAGCCAGCAAAGTCAGCGGTTTAGCCGTGAAAACGGAACAGACAGATAGAATCATTTCAATCGGAAAAATTAGGTTTTAACGTCGAGCAAGTTTATTATACTATAGGATTTAAAGTTTTTTTAAAGACATCATCATGGGGTGCCATCTTCGAATTTAAGTTTGGAGGTCAGCATACGTAAATCCTCACGGCTTTGGGCCGCAATTTCCAGTTGATTGTATCTAAGTCCGATCCAATCCTTTATGTCATCAAACCACTTTCGTCGATGGCGGCCAGGAGGTCTTTTGCCAGGGATTTTGCCTTCAAGAATCAGTCTTAGAAATTCAAACTGGGGTCCCCTTTGTATGTGGCCAAAGAAACCAGCTCTCCTCCTCCGAATGGTGGTCATTTTCAAAGACGTCTAGTACAATATCCACGTAATTACAATATTTTTAAAATTCAAATTCAAATCATTTATTCAGAAATTAGACCTTCACAGGCACTTTTTTTCGTTAATCTTTATATTTATAGTTATTTCTCACAAGCTACAAACTACTGGCATTTCGGAACGACCACTGCTGAGAAGAAATGCCGAAAGAAACTCATTTGAACAGTGTTGGTCCCTATCATGCCAGATCGGCTTACCATTATTGTTTCTTACAATGTTTTTTTTTTCTTTCTAATAATATATAAAAGTACATAATGTATGTACATTTTGACTATGTAGTCAAAAGGTATATCAAAACAGGTTATGATTGTGATCCGAGTGCTGATTATAATACGGTAGGCACCTAATTGACGTCTATGGCAGTAATGTGGTTGTTTTAGCGTTTCTTATTGTGTTATTCTCAGAATGTCTATGATTACAGGCTGAATAGTAGCAATAAAACAATATTGTTTTCGCCCGAAAATCGGAAAAAAAGATTTCGATGCAATAAAATCGGTATTGGAGATTCGGTTTTTCGGGTTCCATAGTATTTGAGTAGAAACCACGGTCGCTCCTCGTAAATAGGTTATACTACAATGTTTTTTTGACACCTTTCTGTTTCACGTACGATTTCTGTATAGTTTCACTTTCTGTTTGTTGGAAAATTCAGTTTGATTCTCACATCTCAAGTTTGACTATGAATTTTTGTTTTAAAAATAAAAATAATCTTCCAACGCGCCACATAGATGCAAAGTACCCAAAACACTGGCAGCGTTTCCTAGCTATATTACCAGGTGCAGAGAGAAAAATAAGATTTTAAATATACAGAACCTCAACTTTGTTTAATATTGACCAAGTCAATTTTGGAAATGGGTGGATAAAGTAATATTGTAAAAACCAATAGTGGGCGTGAAAAAGTTTAGTTTTTTTAGCAAAAAAAATTATGTTGGCGCCTCGGAGTTAAAGTTTAACGTTATTAAGTTATTATGGGTCATCGCGTTAGTTGATGACTTTCTAACAAGCCGAAATGAGATTTTTTACAAAAAAAAATAATAATAATAATTTGGAAAAAGTAAGTTTATATGATGAAACGGATAAAAAAATTGACGTTTAAATACAGTGAAATCGAATTGTATTTGTTTAGATCATTTCAATTAATTTTCATTAGTACAAGTGACTTATAAATGTAATTACCTACCTACGTTGATTTAAAAAATAATCTTGACTTAGACCCTTTTTCATAACCTATTTTATCCCACATCAGATCTGAAATGAAGGAGCTAAAAATCAAACTAGACATAATTTCACTATAATCCTAATTTGCAATTCAATTCCTGCCAACCAATCAGCAATAGTTTACATAATAAGGCAGTAGACACACAGGTTCAGACGATCAAATATTCCTATAATAAGGCGGAGTTTACACGGACGCGCGAACTGCCGCCATAAAGCTGTAATCGATTAAACAAACATCCGTTGGACATAAATCATCGGGATTGGTTCGACGGTCACAGATCATTCTGACAGAATGGACATATCTATCAATCATACATAATATGGATATCATGGAATTAGTAGGTACTCCGTCGAAGTATGATGGATACTTAAAATAGAGTTACTTTGTTAGATGGTAGGGTAATCTTAGGGTAGGTTGGAGTAGAAATAGGCAAAGGCAGACAGTTGTATAATAGTATAATTCATAAGTAAAATACAGACCCTTCAAGGGTCTATAAATAATTTAAGATATTTCATTATATATCTTTTTAATTATTATTACACCGTACGTGTGGTACGTGCCGATATCGTTATGGTAATGAATGAGTCAAAATGTGATTTCAAAATATCAAGTGGAACAATTATTTTGAATTTAGAATGAAAGAAATAAAAATCATGCCAGCGCGCACGCGATATGACTAAAGAGGTCATAATGCGTGGCGTTACAACTTTATACAATTTCCCGTATACATTTCACCTTTTACCTCTATCCAAATTTATAAAATAGTTATAATTTCATTTGATTATGTTTTAGTCAAGTCTATTTATCATATAATAACAAAATTGACTGTTTGCTGTCTGAAATAAAGACATTTATTTATATGACCAAGCGAGCGAAAGTCTACAAGTCAATTGGGGGCAAAAATACATTTTATGTATGTATATTTGTTTGTTTGTTAGTAACGCGATAACTTTCGAACCATTGGTCTGATTTTGATGAAATTTAAAAGATATATAGGATTTGTCAATAGAAATTTTAAGTTCGTGGGGCAATAAAATCGGTTAAGTCGTTTTTGAAATATTCACAATTTTGTAAGAATGCATTGTGTTCGCGAGGTCTAAATTCGCGGCGAACAGCTAGTTAACAATATAAGACAAGTCTTTCTAACCACTACTGCGAACTATTATTCTGATATATAAATAAATAATAATAATAAATAGGGACAAATCACACAGATTGAGCTAGCCCCAAAGTAAGTTCGAAACTTGTGTTATGGGATACTAACTCAACGATACTATATTCTATAACATATACATATATAGATAAAAATCCAAGACCCAGGTCAATCTGAAAAAGATCATTTTTCATGTTGACCTGACCGGGATTTGAACCCGGGACCTCCACTGTAGCAGTCCGGCATGATGACCATTAAGCCACGGAGGTCGTCTATATAGATTAAATAGTCGTAATTATACAAATCATAAATCTTATTAGCTTCGAAATATTAGCTACTTCAAAAACTGAAAAGTATTATATTTTTTGTCACTTCGTTTTTTCCATTGTTCATTCTGTTCACAATGTTGTAAATAATCTATGACCAGTTTGGATTGAACCCATCTCCCGTTCGATCGGTGCTATATCGTCGGCTCACTTTTAGTGTTAACCCATCATCACTCTGATATTTTTTTTGCGATATCCTGCAGTGTTAAAATTAAGCTGTTTGGAAATCTTAGTAATTTTGTTATAGGTATTCTGAAGTTTTAAAATTAAGTTAGTCTTTATGTACCTACTTAATTCTTAAATAAATAAGTTATAAGTGTTTAGTAAAGCTTTTCAAAATTGTATATTGTATTTAGTTTTGAATTGATCATTGAAGATGTATGGGAATCTTCAGAAACCGACGATGGTAAAATCTGCCCAAATTCATTACTAACTCGCCGCTATTAGAGGTTTATGTTGGGTTTTCACTTTGCTGTTGACTGTACATTTTGTAATATCTAGAGATTCAAATGATATCGACTATATGTTTAGAAATTTCATGAAGTTATTAAGGATGTGCCTGTAGCTCTTTGGAAAGATCTAGTAACATTAAATACCTAGGAGTACTTCTTGACGAAACGCTTTCATGGCAACCCCAAATAAATGCACTTACCGCGAGGATTAGGCGTCTAATACCAATCTTTAGGAAACTGAGGCACGTCGCTGATATTAAGCTTCTAAGATCCGTCTACTTTGCGCTAGGACAATCCATTTTAACATACTGTATAAGAGCATGGGGTGGTACCAGAAAGACAACTCTTTTGATTCTGGAAAGAGCACAGCGTAGTCTATTGAAGGTACTCCATTTCAGGCCATTCAAGTATCCGACCCAAGCACTATACACAGAAAGCGATGTTTTGAGTGTGCGACAGCTTTATGTAGCAAACATCGTTAAGTTTCAGCATAAAACAACACCCCTTAAACTTGATCAATATAATTTGATGCGTAGAAAAGATAAAGTCTGCCCAACATTTAGTCGTAAAACCTATTTTATTACAAAATTTCAATGTTTTACAGGACCTAAACTTTACAATAAAGTAAACGGAATAACTGAAATACACAACCTTAATAAATATCTAATGAAGAAAAAACTACAAAGATGGCTTAAAACCTTAAATTACGATGACACGGAAAATCTTCTATCAATCTTGTCATAATAAAGTTGTAATCTATATTAATATATAAATCATAATGATAATACTTAAATATTAAAAATACATTTTTAAATATCATATATATCCTAATTACATAACTTACTATATATACATATATTATACTTTACCACATAATATAAAACTAATAAAATACCTTTCAAAATCAAACTTAATATGTTAATAAACTTTGTACTAAACTAAAATACTAACAACCTGAATTTATATAAATAAAAGCGTTAACTTATTTGCCACACTCCATATTCTTCGTAGTCTAACTAAAATGAATTGAATGCTCACAGTCGCACGGCGCATGAGTCATGCTTGTTTACGCCAATCTTGGGATATTTTGTACCTCCGTGGTAATTATGTAGGTAGTTTGAATTGTTTAATTAGTTAGACACCTTTATGTTCGTAATATATTATAATTTTGTACTTAACTTGAGAAAATAATAAATGTTCTTTCTAAATGTAAATAAATATTCCTAAAATGTTATTTTGTGAAGGGACCTAGTGTTTATAATACAGGCTCGGCCTAGTTTAAACACTAGTGTGATGGACTCAACCAATAATTATGTGATTACGATTACCTAAATACATTATTACTGTACCTAATTAGACGTAAGTCCAAATATGTATGTTTTTTATGAAATAAATAAATTATTATTATTATTAATTATTATTATAGTTATTTAGTATATATGATACATTTAAAATTTAAAAAAAAAAACACAATAGTAAGTCAATTTCATCTGTCGTCACTAAATTTCTCATTTTGTTAAAAGTTATTTAACTTACTGATGTGCTGATGAGTATATGTATCATAATACAATAACGACCTCCGACACGAGGCCCACGACAATAAGTAAAAAGAAAAAAAATATGACTCTTCTCTTTCAATCCTTCAATCCCAAATCAGTTTCTCTAGTGCTAGTTTTAACTAAAGCTCGGAGTGACAATTAGTTTTTAACGAAAATCAAATATATCAGTGGTGAATTCTAGTTTTAACAAAGGCATTTAGTAAAAACCAGTTCTAACTAGGGAATATGCGTTCCATCTAAATACTGATTTCAACTGTAACATATTATATAAATTTCCCAGAATTCCCACGAGCAATACGTAAGTAGCTGCAGGTCTCACACGCAAACTTTGACATCCAGATGACGAAAAATGCTAATAGGGACAAGTTCACGGTGTGTGACCGTGGCTTATGGGAACGGCGATCAAGACGGACAGACAGACGGACAGGTGGTGCGGTTCCCACGATCTGGCCAATTACAGCCTTCGTACTTTGTATACATGGCCTTGTAATAAAGATGCGCTAAGAAAAAAATTACTTTTTATCGTGTTTTTATAGGATAGCATGCTTGAACTGAGAATTTTCGATTTTTGTTTTATTTAATGTTGGTAAAAAAATTTGCAAAAACAAATTTTTTTTTTTTTTAATAGAAATGGTCGTGAACAAACACATTTTCATATTTATAATTATCAATATGTATATAGATGATTCCAGATAGTTTTTAAACTCTAAACCTTTTTTAAACCCTCCCGCGCTTTATATCATTCCATCCCCATTAAACAAGGATGCGGTCGAGTGACCGCTTACTCCACCGTGTTAGTGACATACCGTTATGCAAATGGACAAACAGCCAATGGTCATATAGCGAGGTCATGCGCCGAAGCACAAGTACGTTATGAGAGATAGGATCGGACGACAGATGGGTGTGTGATGTCCAGGATGATTTGAATATAAATTCTTGAACAATGACTCAAATTCAAATTCAAAATTCTTTATTCAATTTAGGATGATATACATCACTTATAGACGTCAAAAATTACTTAAACTAAGTCTACTGCCGGCTTCCAAAGCACAGGTGAAGAAGAAGCGGCGCAACAAACTTCACCGCGGCCTTTTCTCCAAGGACGTCAATTAACAAATATAGGTCTTATACATATATTAAAAATTAGGAGGACGAATTTACATCATTATTAAAAATGTCAAAATTTGAATGAATAAATAAAATAAAAGTTGAATTTCCAATAAAATTATTGAAAATTGTCACACATTATATATATATATATATATATATATATATATATATATATATATATATATATATATTATATATATATATATATATATATATATATATATAAATAAAAAGCAAAATGTACAACAATACTATATACTGGGCTTTTGCCCGCAACTTCGTATATGAGTAAAAATCCGTTTTCCATCCCGGGAATTTCAGAAAATCCCTTCTTAGTGCTCCCCTACACTTTCCTACACTACAATTTCAGCTTTCTACGCCCAGAAGTTTCGGCTGTGTGTTGTATGTCAGTCAGTCACTCAGTAATGCCAGAGTTTTATATAGATAGATTAAGATTATAAATGCCTAAATCTGACCGTTGGTCCGGTTGTCACACTTTCAGGGCCCAACCGCAGACTTCATCACTATCATGAAGAGCCATTTAATTGTAAAGATCTATCATAGGATCAATATTGTTCAAATGATTGAAAAATATTGATCCTATGATAGATCTTTAAAGAAACTCATGTTTCTTTCGGCATTTCTTGTCAGCAGTAATCGTTCCGACATGGCAGTAGTTCAGAGAAGTTACTATTAAAAATTTGACGTGAAAACGTGCCTGTGAAGATCTAATTTTTGAATAAATGATTTGATTTTGTGCTACACAAAAAAAGTTCGGCGTTCATGATACCTGAAGAGCGTACCTCGAGTACGTAGTTCTTAATGAAAATGTGGTAAAAATACGGTATTTTCTGATTTAATTACACAAGATTTTGGGCAACTATTTATGGAACGATAACAATAATTGATTTTCATCGTAAACCTTTTGATATTTAACATTTAGGTACTTAGTAGGTAAGAAAGCAGTTCAAAAAGTTTTTGCTTGTATGTATAGCTAATTTAACTTACCAGTAATTAAACTTATTAATACTAAACGTAGATCCTGTAACGATCTATCTGTTCGCTCGTCTCTCAGAAACAAAAAACTGACGCACGTGCAGGCTCAGGTGTTGCGTCGCGTGGTAACGGCAGCGCCATATGCCACGGACCCGGGTTCGAACCCCGCGCGGGCTAATGATTCGCAAGGGATTCCGGTAGTGGTTGGGACATTTGTAATTATGTGCAAGGCAATTATATACTAGCGGCACGTACAGGCCTCGCTCGTGTAAAACTAGGTTATACTCCGGAAGGTTTCGTCTATCTTGACGACCTCGGTGGCGCAGTGGTAAAGTTCTTGCCTGAATCGAGAGATCCCGGGTTCGATCCCCTGTCGGGTCATGATGGAAAATGATCTTTTTCTGATTGGCCCGGGTCTTGGATGTTTATCTATATAATATGTGTTTGTTATAAAATATAGTATCGTTGAGTTAGTATCCCATAACACAAGACTAGAACATACTTTGGGGCTAGCTCAAACTGTGTGATTATTTTATTTTTGTCATGTCTTTGAAAGCATTGGCTATAGCACAGTAATTTTCTCTATTAATGGCATTCGAAAAGCCAACAAACACAATAATATATAAAATGACATCTACCATATTCCACTGACCTTACAAGTCCACTGCCGGAACACTGCCATAGACCTATTAACTACAAATATTTAAATACCTACTTGCTATTAAGCTATCAATCTCGTACTACATCAATACAGGAAATAACGCCACAAGCATAATGAATTTTCATCCATTAATCAAAAATACATAAAGGGATATTCATTACAATAAAACCCTTCGAATGAGTTTTACGAACAAATGAATTGACAGACAGACACACACGGAGTCAACAAGTCATCAAGGTCAACCATATTGCTCCCATATTATAACAGGCTAATAGACAGGGGTTGAAAAGGGTAGCTATTCTCAAACAGTGCAATGAAAACTTTTAACGCTTTTATTCAAGGATTTATATTAAATTATTTAGATTAATGGAGTGGTTTGCCATTGCCTTCTCCATTTCACACACAAGTTAATAATAATCAACCAGTGTGCAGGTTTTCTCACGATGTTTTCCTTCACCGGAAGCAAGTGGTGGTCTATGAAAACTACTATATATGAGTCAGATTTGTATATAAACTCATGTGGCACGAGTAGGATTCGAACCTGGGACCTTTCGATCCACAGGCGGGCGTCTTAACCATTACACCACTAGTGCTTCTAACTAGGTTATACTCCTGAAGGTATAATTTGTTGTTTCACTAAGGAGTAAATTATAACATGCCCTCGACGAGAAACAAAAAAAAAAATATATAACACACATTGTAGTAACATTTATTTGTCCATAATTCTTTAAGATGTTGCAGGAACAATTTAGTGTCTTCTTTATCTTTAACGGCGTTTGAGAGTTTGTTGTAAAGTTTTATAGACATGACTAGAGGGCTAGATGAATGGAGATGGAGACGCGAAACAGGCATTTGCAGCCATTATTTTGGTGTCTGACTGTATATTTTGTTGCTATGTCTTTCCTTTTTTTTTTTTTTTGAAAAATTCTGGATATTTCCTAATAAATTTGCATACTTGTAGAATGTAGATGCATGACAATGTCAGACTTATTGTTCATTCAATTCTTAAAGCTGGTACAGTATGACTTTCGTTTACTTTTTCAGGTTTTGTAAACTATATAAACCCCAAGTCATGTTGGCTACGAGTTGAATTCGTGAAATACATCTATTTAATAATAAAAAAATATACTACCAAAATAGGCTATTTCACGAACTCATGGCCTCCGATAAATTATCGCATGATATCAAAATATAGACCATGTCCCATTCGCGAAGGGTGATAACTCACGCGACTCGACGATATTGGGGTGTTCCGTACCAGCATTTTAATTAGATATAATGGACATAACGGTTTTTGAGATACTGAAGTTTACCTATATGGATAACTATGAGTAGTTACAACACGTGTCTCTGTTTGTGCGGGAATATGGATAGATTCATAGGACTAAATAGACGCGAGACCCTAAAAATACGCGGCTTTGTTTGTCCTATCCTAATATATCCTATACTAATAAAATAAATGCGAAAGTTTGTGAAGATATTTTTGTACGTTTGTTACTTTTTCACGCAAAATGTACTGGACGGATTGTTATGAAATTTGGTACACGGGTAGAACACATAGGATATATTTTATTAGACCTATTACACATAGGATATATTTTATCCCGAAAGTTCCACGAGAGGGAAGCTTCGGGGCGTAGTTAGTACTATATAAATATCCCTTTTTTCATGGATCAGAATAATCTGTCGTAAAATAAAAGCCAGTGACGTATTGATGGCTGTGAGAAAAAGGGACAGAAATAATTTGGTTGGCCAGCTCGCTAGACAGATGATATTGTAAGTTTTGGTAACAGAATAACGCAAAAAATCAGTAAGGCTGAAAACGATGATGTTGAAAAGAAAAAATAAGTGTTGATCTCCATTTAAACATGTTGAAAGAACATTGTCAATTTCTATTTAAATTTATTACAATAAAATAAAGCCAATGACTTTCTACATTACAACCGACGAGTGATATAAAGAAAGTAGCGGGAAAAGTTGTACAGATTTTGAAACACGTAAGGATAATACGTGTTCCGAACTTAGCTAAGTAGCCCTCTCACTGTCTCATCTGAGCGTTTACCCGATTTCTTCCTCAATCACTGAGCGTCGGAGCCCAAGCTCCGTTTTCCTTTCCGTCTCCACTCCGATCTTAGCCAAGTAGCAATCATGCGATTATCTTACGGTAGACAAAAACAATGGTCAAATTCACCATTCGGATACAAGAATGCTGAGTTAAATATTTTATGACAAAATAATAGCACCAGGATAACGCTAAAAAAGCTGAATAAAAAAAATGGATCGAGCAGGTAGATGACTCGATATTATATTACTGGATTGAGAAATCCGACTTTTGGGGTTTTGAAATTATTCTTGGCGATAAGGGGTTGATGTTGATGTTATTTACAAATTTCATAAATTATGGTATGTATGGAGAAAATGTCTAAAGTCTATTTAAACATTTTTGGCTCCCGTAATCTAGCTGAACACAACAGATGTCCATTATCTATGTAAACACGATGTCTCGTCTGAGCATAATCCGAGGAGCTGAAGGAAATCTGTTCAAAGACAAATGAAACCTGAAATTTTCTCTATTCTGCAAGACACGTGTTAACTATAAGAAATCCAAATTTTTCCATACCAAAATCAACCTGAATCATTTCCACCAACATCACAAAATCATGTTCAGTTTACTTTATTCGACTTAGAATGATATACATCATCACATATTGACTTCACGTCAAAAATTTGCTTAAATTTACTTAAAAGCACGGGTGACTAAAAGCGGCGCAACAACCTTTACCGCAGCCTTTAATCCAAAGACGTCAATTGACAAATATAAGTCTTATTTATAACAATATAAAAACTAAGTGGCAATCATTTGTCATGGCCTCTAAGTGACTAGAAAATAGGATTTATATAAAAAATATGTTATTGGCACAAGCTTTTACTGCAATCAATTCATCTCAAAGATCATACCCGTGCTGCAAACCTTAAAAACTCATTGGTAGCCGACCCTAGTCCATCATTAGCTCATGAAAACCAAAATCATATCTGTTTTAAAATTGAGTTGAACATTCCACATTCTTTCGGCTGCCTTCGTTGACGCAGGATACTTGTGAGAGTGTGGATAAAGGAACAAAATATCAAGAATATTATTTCCGACTTACCTCTAAATTAATCTAACACAAGGTATCACCTAAAGTTTGTAAAAAAAACTACAACAGTTTGACACACACGGAACGGCAACGGTTCCAATTTTTTTACAGTTCCTAACAAGGTGCAATCGTCAACGAACGGTCGATGATCAGAGCGGCATTATCTTGATCGCCAAATAATGACACGACATTTGTCAACCCTTTCACACCCCCAACAAGGGTGCCCTGATTTTAACACCTCGAATGTTATGATAATGTTTGTGATTATGATCTCGTGGTTCAAAAAAAAGCTTCCGATTAAGAATTACTATATACTATATAACGCAAATCAATACATAATAAAACAGTAGAAAAATAATCCTGTACATTGAATATATTTACATAAAAACAAAATTAGGCGATAGAGTCATAGTAACAGAGAAAGAATTTGAAAAAAAAAACTCTGTCTGTAAGTCTGTCTGTTTGTACACGCTAATCTTCGGAACTACAGGACAGATTTGAATGAAACTTTTTTGTTATATAGCTATTAAGATTAAATGAGTACAAATGATTTTGAAAACTGGAACACCTGATGGTACAGCTAAACTATAGGAAATATAGAAATTACGTAAAAGTTGTTCAGCCTGATGAGCATTTTCTGTTGAGATATAAAAATCGAAGATCTGGAACACCTGATGTAGACCCAAGATTGTACGGCTAAACTAAATAACTATGTCCTTTTCTGGGTAAACGGCTAAAATTATCAGAATACTTAAATGTGGCGCCATCTGTGACTTATACTACAAACTATGAATAACCGAATGAATCTAGCTGAAGTGTTACATCGTGTATTCACAAAAAGTTGTTGGTGTTGTGTTTCATTACAGATTTTGTAGATGGTATTGTATTATGCCGTCTCAGTTTGCCGAACTTTGGAGGATTCGGTAAACATGTCTGATTTTTCATTGCGGTAAATAAAGGCACTTATAAAAATTACGTAATGTTCGTGTATTCGCATCGGCATCACCCTTGAGTTCGGCGTATGGTGTAGCCGGCATTAAGCTCCACGTTCGCCAAACAGTTTACCAAATTTGATAGTTTCGACCTATGTACTGTACATTGCTAGTTTTTTCTTGTGATATATTGAAGCTCACATAATAGAATACGCTTTGTACGTTCATAGGGGTCGGCAACCGTCTGAATTTGCCGATTGTTCCACACTATAGGAGCCATAAATACATACTGTATCTGAATTTCAACAAAACACTAGATCTATATTGGAATTGCAATCGCAATCATTGGAATTGAATTGCATCTGCAGAGATTAAAATTATTTTCTCCTGCATAAAGGTAAATAGTTTATGTAGTTACAATCAAACAAGAGTTCTGCCGACCGAATGAATTAATCGAGAAATCAAATATTATATAAAACTCTTCCGTTACTGAGCGACTGACTGACTGATAGACAACGTAGAGCCGAAACTACTGGGCATAGGAAGCTGAAATTTGGCATCTAGGTTCCCTGGGGATTGTAGCTCCCCTACATTAAGACTAAGAAAGGATTTCCTGAAATTCCCACATACGAAGTCGTGGGCAAAAGCTAGTGTTATACAAAACTCGAGCATTTGATAATTTTACTTTGTTTAATAACAGTATTCTCACCATTTTTCTTTTTTGTTTATAAAATATCTGGACGATATTTTAATTTAAAAAAAATAATGCAATTCAGGGTATAATATTTTATTCACCACAAAACAGGCTGTAAAGCATAAACTTATGTACAATAATAAAATTAATCACATACAAAAAACCATTGTAATAATTCATAAAGTCAGTCTTGACGTTTAGCATGTGTTCCCACTCAACATGTTGCACCATTTATTGATGTAGTTTTGGACATTAGAAAAATACTTACAGATTATGTCCTTAATTTACTTTTATCCGACTATAGTTTATATAAAAAGCCGATTTACCTACTGCATGTTATCTGTGTGATACATTGCGAATGCTATTTCAGTCACACACCTCAAATTCAACGAAAATGTGCGACTCCGTTATCTTTTGCGCACATAAGATGTGCGAAAGGAACAGACTTAACACAATGTTTGACTTGCGTCACGCAGCGGACTCCCGATCGTGCTGTCTTTGTATATTTGCTCAAAGTAGAAAGGGTCCGACAAAATAATGTAATATATTATTAATTTATAATTAGTCACTTGAGATTTTCAGCCTCTCGACCGGATTATCTTTAAGTCATATTCGATATAGTAACACTGTTAATATGTTAACCCTTTCAGCTCCATTTTTTCTCTCACTCCTTCTGGTTTTGGCCAGAATATCATTAATAATGTTGATCCTGGAATAAATAAAAAAAAAACAATTCAAATATTTTCTCCTATGTACTTTCCTTACATAGGTTTTTTAAATCAAGGTATAGGTATAAATAAATAATATTAGGACATATCACACAGATTGAGCTAGCCCCAAAGTAAGTTCCAGACTTGTGTTATGGGATACTAACTCAACGATACTATATTTTATAACAAATACATTTATATAGATCCAAGAACCGGGCCAATCAGAAAAAGATAATTTTCCATCATGACGCGACCGGGGATCGAACCCGGGACCTCTCGGTTCAGAGGCAAGCACTTCACCACTGCGCCACCGAGGTCCTCAAAAAGGTATAAAAGACTATAAATACACATCATCATCACAATCATAATATGTTTCAGTATAACTTTTGACCATGTACTTTATTGTGTACTTACATTGTTATATTATTGATAAAAAATTATACATAAATTTATATTTAAAAAATGGTAAGCCCTTCTGGCGTAATTCAACAAACACTGTTTGAATTACTTTCTTTCGGCATTTCTTCTCAGCAGTAGTCGTTCCGAAATACCAGTAGTTTCTAGCTTTGGTAAATATCATTCCATTTAGAATATGACGTGAAAAAGTGCCTGTGAAGGCCTAATTTCTGAATTAATTATTTGATTTTGATTTTATACTTTTCTTCTATAAGAAAGGTTCTGTCTTCTCTATACGGGGATGTAGGCCCAAAAACAGCAAATATCCTGCTAATATTATAAATGCAATAGTTTGTGAGAACGTATGTGTGTATGTTTGTTACTCTTCCACGCAAAATCAGGTCGGATTGTTATGAAATTCGGCGCACGGGTAGAATATAACCTGGAATAACGCATAGGGTATGTTTTATTCCATAATTCCCGTGGAAGCGAAGCCCCGGGTCGCAGCTAGTTTATCTATAATTAACCGTTATTCAGTTAATGTGAAGCAAAATTCTAATTACCCATAGAAATTGAGCCAAATATGATAAAGGCTGCCAAGCAGTGGGTATTCATGGTGGCTCCAAGAAGGTAGGAGCCCACGGCAGCGCCTGTCCGACCAACCATATACATCACACACATGGCCATGGCTCTGAAATGGTGATTAGAAATTTTAAACAAGTTCTCAACCACAAGTAAGGCCGGCGCGGACATTACAATATTTTCTTATTCTTCTAATAGGGCAAACACACGCGGTCCATATGATAATGTATGTACGTATGTGTACAAAACAACGCAATATGAAAGTGAGGTCCCCATGCAGACGACCTTTGTACCAAGAACGAAATAAGTCTCTGGTAAGTATATATGAATAATAGTAAATAAATAAATATATCAGGACAAATCACACATATTGAGCTAGCCCCAAATTAAGTTCTAGACTTGTGTTATGGGATATTAACTCACCGATACCTTATTTTATAATATATACATATATAGATAAACATCCAAGACCCGGGCCAATCAGAAAAAGATCATTTTCCATCAGGACCCAACCGGGGATCGAACCCGGGACCTCTCGGTTCAGAAGCAAGCACTTCACCACTGCGCCACCGAGGTCGTCAAATAGTGATGACTAACAAACTAATAAATCGAAGCAGTGGTGGTGTAATGGTTAAGACGCCCACCTCTTGATGTCTCAGGTTCGGATCCTATGAATTTGTATACCAATCTTACTCATGTACTACATTAGTTTTTATAGACCTGCTTCTCCGGTGAAGGAAAACGTCGTGAGAAAAAAGATGTACACTGGTTGATTATTAACTTGTGTGTGAAGGGGAGAAAGCAATGGCACTCCATTAATAATGCCAAGAAATTTGTTGTGTGTGTTTCATTCTACGTAATACGCCTAGGAGGAGAGTACCTAACATATTTCACCATATAGATCTCCACTGTTGTATAGATACCCAAAAATTTGAAACCTAAATTTTATATGCGTCATATCAAAACACTCTCACAATGGGCTAAGTTAGTATAGATCTAAATGGACAATGGACATAAATTTAACCAACCTGAGACAAGTAGGGAAGACATCGACAGCAATCGCAGGAAGTATGGAGGCTGCACATCCAGAGCACAATGCCAGGATGAGCAAAGCTGTGGCGGCACCACCTTGAGGGACTAAAGCGGCTCCCACTGTTGCTGCGCCGCATATGATCATGATTCCACCTGAAATAACAATAGTACATTGCACACCGAGAAAAGAAAGTAACAGATTCTAACGATCGTGTATATTAAGGCCCGAGTCTGGAGTCGAGGGCCGCGAACACATAAGGTTGTAAAGTACGCTGTAGAGTACACTGTATCACTCGAAATTGATTACGCAATTTCGAGTGATACAGTGTACTCTATACGGCACTTTTCATTCTTGCGTTTACACATATAAGTTTAAACATTGAATGTGATTATTAGTAAGCAGGTATTTGATGAAAATGCATTTCAACACAATAAAACAAGTACTGGGACCTTTCGATCAACAACCGACCTTTTACAACGCTTCAACGACTATTTAATAGCATGTAAAATTGCTGAATTTTAAATTACTTGATTTATAGTTATTTATTACAAAAGTGAATTACAGGAAACACATAATGATTATTCTTTCATAGGTAATTTTAATACTGACTGAAAATAATTTTAACATATTGTTGTAACATTTTAGATTCAAAAATATGTTGAAATGAATACTCACAATACAGCCTCTTTTTGCCAATCTTATTGATGAACATCCCAATGGCAAGATATGTGAGAGCAAAAACTGCTCCCATAGCCATGGAGACGGGGAACACGCCCACTGAAACCTCGGACGAGCAAGATGTCACTTCAGTCTGGAAATAAATAAACAAATGTATAAAATGTCAACAGTCAAGGGCTCACATTAGGCAATAAGCTTGAATCGCGGGTCTGCCAGACAACACAGTAAAGGATTCTGTTACATTGGTAGCAGTCCGAATTAATATTAAAAATAAATCGCAAGGCAAGCGTTCTCACTCTCTTGCCGATGTGCGTCGTATCTACATCGTACAATTTTCGAATGTCAGAGCGGTCTTGAGATTCGTTGCGGTGACTTGTGTTTTTAATCTTGTAATTTTCAATTTGTAATTCTGAAAGTATATTTTCTTTTCAGTTTTCAAAAATTTGTTTTTTTTTTAAAAAACCTAATCCTGACCCACCCCGTAACAGTTCAACACACTGCGGACAAATACTTCCCCTCACTGGGAATCGAATCCAGGACCTATACATGACAATGTATTTATGTGCTTACCAATTTATTTATTATTATTTTTAACTAGCTTTTGCCCGTGGCTTCGTGCGCGTTTATTGCGTGCTTCCGCTCATGTTTCATTTTTGTCTTTATCCCGGGCTCTAAGTGACGTAAAGCGATGAAACCTGAACCAGATTTTAAGTTAGACCACCTGCTATACAACTGTGAAAACCGCTTCAAATTCTATCCAGTTGTTTTTATGTCATGCGCGAACAAACATACAGACAGAAAGACGGGCAAAAATTAGAAAAAAAAATGTTTTGGCTTCTATTAGTCTCATAAATACTCCCCATGAATATTATATTTTTATTTAATATCTCCTATGTACAGATATTGCACACTTACATATACACATATATCTATATGTCGGTATGGGTGACTTGGAGAGAAAGACCGAACTTCCTTAACGAATACTTTATTGCCAATTAATTAAACATAACAATATGTGCGTCCTAAATGACGGCCAAGAGACGACTAGAGGCGGGGGGTTCGTTCACTAGTCGCCCTACATAAAATGCAATTCTGCAATGTCGCTACATATAGATTACATAGGCATGTATGTATATAGGTTTACCTTTTTAATTTTCTCTTCGATGATTTCACAAATCGTAACACTTTTCTCACTTGTGTTCTTCAGAATATTGTTCAGTAACTCCGGTACCCAAACGTACAATCCACTGGACCTTAAAATACAACAATTAAATCATTATATGCCACAAGAAAGGCATGGCATTAAGAATTAGATAAACTTCCATTGTTATTCCAATTTGACATTGTAAAAGATAAGGCAAAATCATTATGATTTGAAGCAAATCAGGTAATGGAGCTGAAAGGTCATAACAGGCGATAAAAACTGTAATAAAACAATAGAACTCATTGGAATCTCTGATGAACTGTATAAATGTTATCTGACAATAAAAGTTCATGAAGCTACAAGCAAATTTTGCGCGAGTCCTTTCTACTCAGACAAGCATCGCTGCAGACGATGCAACAATACCATTGTAATCGTCAAAAATTTAAGATTTTTTTCACGTTGACCGTAGGTTTCGCGGCTTCACAATCACGAACGCAATCAGAAACATGCAAAGATGAGAGAGTGAACCTTTTTAATGATAATAATGATGGGTACGTCGTGTCTACACAGACGAGTGATCCAAGAAATTCAGATGGTATCACTTACAACATAAATACAGAAAACATAGATATATGCGATATGAAGACACATCTAAGCAACGGCGGACGGAACATCAGTCCTATGTTCTTTATTGCACCAGTGAAGCCAGTCGGCTTCTCGCTGTCCATGTTCGTGAGGACTATTTTCTCCACCTGAAAATGAAGTTAAAGTCAAGAAATTCCGTTTTAACCAAGCTCATTTATATATATATATGTTGCCCGACCCCCCTTCGCTCCCGTGGGAATTTTGAGATAAATATAGCCTATAGCAATCTTGGATAATGTACCATTCTAATGGTGAGATATTTTTTGAAATCGGTTGGGTACTTTCGGAGATTACCCGCCACAAACATACAAACTCACAAACGCTTACCTCTTTATAATAATAGTATGAAAGTAGTGATGTATGTACAATCAATCGATGGCAAATCGTGCCTGATGCCACAAACGACTTTGATAAAATCTAACATACACACTTATATATTTATATACTTAGTAAATATACACACTCGGTAAAAAAGACTAGAATAAAAAAAATGTTATCGAAGTAAAATTCCACATGAAAAGTCCACCTCCGGAGTTCTAGAAAATTATGTTTAGTTATTTAAATTCCTGACTAAGAATTGTTTTCTCCACCTCGAAGAATGACAGATTAAAAAATATTCATCACGTCACAATTAGTCGCATTGTATTGGGACTGAAAGTATAACCTATAGATTACTACAGTACACTACAGTAAAAGTAGAAGTAAGGACTCTGCTTTTCTTTTCCTGTTGTGATATAAATAATTAATGGCAAAATTCTCTAAAATAATGAACCCCTACACTTTCAACTGATGAAACAAAACACAATTTATTCTACTATAATCCACGTCACACTTACTGGAAACTTATCAACAGAGGAGCCATGGTTCCACGCGTACATCCTCGCCAGCACAGGCAAGGCGGCATCAGGTCCCTTCACCGCGAGCAAATACCGAGGACTCTCAGGCAGAAACAGCAAAAGTAAAGCGGCCACTAGACCAGGCGCACACCAAGACCATACGAACACCCGCCAAGGTACCACGGTGAAGTTGAATAGAGTGAAGGACCATTTCCCTGGTATTATTAGCCAGGCTAGACCTGAAAATTTTAAAATTTTGCCCTTAGAACAGAAGTATTATCATCGTCATCATATCTAGTGTGTCATTGATTTTGGTGTCAGATTTTATTCAAGTCTCCTAAAGGCATCTGACATGACTTTTTACGACTACTTACCGCCATCTAGTGGCAGGTAGTCGCATACACACTAGTGAACTAAACTGTCCACCAGTGTGCAGGTTTCCTCACGATGTTTTCCTTCACCGAAAGCAAGTGGTGTTCTATGAAAACTACTATATATGAATCAGATTAGTATACAAACTCATATGGCACGAGTAGGACACGAACCTGAGACCTTTCGATTCACAGGCGGGCATTAATGCAAATAAACTATCAAATTCATTAAAAATAATGAATGAATCATTAGGTAGGTAGATTTTGTTACCAAAATTAAAAAGGTGGATATACGTCCTTTTTAATTTTGGTTACTAGTCTAATTTCTGAGAACTTTAATCAGCCGTGAGACCTATATTAGACACAACCGGCAATGAAAATTAGTTTTCATTTTATAAAAACCAAAAAATTATGTTACAAGTATTCGATGTATTTCGCGAAAAGTAGTAAGTACCGTTAGACGCAAAGAGTAAAATTATACATTGTTACATTACAATAAACTCTAAAGAATACTTGATTAATCGTGCAATTTACCTGGTAGGGTGATAAATGAGAATGAGATGAAGACAGACCCCCAAGCGATGGCGGACGCTCGTCTCGAATTCATATGCATTTCCCCTAAATACGCGTACACTGTTGCACTGGATGCTGATACGCTGAAATCAAATATGGAGAATGTTTTACAAATCTTCTTAATAACTACTTACTATTTCTTTTTCCCTTTTTGCTTTCCGTGGAAATTCATTTTTTACAATCGGGAGGATATTAAATCTAATACTGACAAATAGTTGCTTATTGTATACTCCAACGGTCAGATTCTTTGTAAAAATGTATTCCCGTACTGACTTTTTACATTCAATTCATAGACCAGCTCACCCTGTAAGTTTTTCTTACAAGGTAACATTAGGTTTTACGGAACTTAGCTTGTCGATTTGGACTTTGTACCTCATGTGATATATAATGAAAATATTAATTATTTTTCACATGAGGTACAAATTCCAAATCGACAAGCTAAGTTCCGTAAACCCTGGTGTTAATAAACTTTGTCCAGTGGGATTTATGTGTAATTCAACTACTTACAGGCATCCAGTGAGCATCCTCAAAAGCATTAACATCCAAACATCAACAGCGAAGGATGACGCCACAGAGAAGACGGCAGACGCAATCAAAGCTGGTAACATGACTGCTCGTCTCCCGAGACGGTCTCCGAAGTAGCCCCATAAAAAGGACGTGCTTATAATACCTGGAATTGATATAATACATCATTTAGTTTTAGATAGATCATAGTTGTATGTACATATAAGGATGGTACAGATCAGAAGACTGTAGAAAGTGGACAATGATTAGGTCATAAATTGGAACGATTCTGTCGATTTTAGACTCGCTTAATTCGTATTGTCAGTGACTCTGGTCGCGACGAACACATGTGTCACGTTTATACAAATAATAATTTGATTGACGAAAATAGGTATTTGATTCATACACTGTACATATATATCTCTGCCATTGAAAATGTTCTCAGTGGCACTGAATGAAATCATAATTAGGGGAATGAAATCATCAGAGTTAGAAGCTTGAAAATATTACCCGATAGATTTTGAATCAATATTAGATTAGTTGTTTTAATTTCATCTGGTTAAATTTTATTCCAGTTACCGATAGACACATTTTGTGTATTTTGATTGTAATTCAAGTTTTGTTGTAACAAAATAAACGATTTATCTTTCTCGACATGACATGATTTAAAGTATTCAAGACTGGATCTTTATACAACGTATCTTTAGGAAGAATATCTATTTATTCAAGCCAAAGTCTACCAGTGGTTGTGATGTATTCCTGATGATGTGTTAAATTAATCCCAATAATGAAAATCTACCAACCAATAAAAGCGGCAGCATTTACTAGCCCCTTGTGCTCACTAGTCAGGTTGAGCTCACACTCGGCCGCAGTGATGGCGTAACTCATACCCACAGACTCCATCGACACGTTCAGCATTATCAGACCGCTGGTCAGCAGGACTATGTAGTTGAAGCGGCCATGTCCTGGAAACGACATTTCATCATTAACACTTGGAAATCTTTATTTCTTCTCTCACATGGAAATTACTTGTAATAAACAAGGAATTAGATGAACCATCCATATTAGAAAATCCTGTATAGGTAGAATAGGTTACTAGCATCTCTAATACTGAACCACGTTGGTATATTAATTCAGGTAACATTTTAGCTGCAGTTATATAACATTATTTGTTCAGTTCTGAATAGCTTGGATAACCTAGATTACCTGATGTAAAGATAAGTCAGTCAGATGGTAACATATTAATAAATATTTAGCCTCAGGTTAAATGGTCTGTGAATGGTAAAATACCAAATATAGATACAGTATCACGTCTTTATTCTTTACGGGTAGACAGAGCCTAGATTAATGATAGAGGCCACGTTTAGCTAGAATGCGGCTTTATTGGTCGAATTGAGTGGGAAATGACAGATCTGATAATGCAATGGATCTCCTCATGCGATGGCTAATGTATTTAAATTGCTTGACAATAATCCTTGGGAGACCTGCACAAAATCTCTGGAAATAAAGTACAGGTAGCCTAAATGTGACCAGTACTTGAAAACAAAACATCATCATTATAAGTCTAATTAAATACTTGATCTTTTAAAAGTCGCTTATTCAACAAATCTCAGCAATCAATCAGTATAAGAGAGTGATAGAGCCCATTTGATAAATGAGTTCTTTATCGGAGACCGTTATCAGAGGTCTCTGTCAGTGACGCTATCTTGATATAAGAACTTAGGGCATTCGATAAGGTCACTTTAAAATTATGATTCATTAAATAATTATTATGTCGCAAATAGTCGACAATCCATCAATAACTCGCTTTTTCTGGGATACCATCATTTTTCAGAGTGATTATTGTGGACTGACCTTTATTATACATACATCAACCAATTCATCCAAACTAAGACCATTCTTATGGACGTATGTATAATGGATAGGATTCTTAGGGATAATGAATAGGACTTTTTCAGTCAAGCGCTAACAATTTTTTTTTCTTACGAGCGT
The DNA here is from genome assembly GCF_027563975.2 of Plodia interpunctella. NCBI lineage: Eukaryota > Metazoa > Arthropoda > Insecta > Lepidoptera > Pyralidae > Plodia > Plodia interpunctella. The sequence goes on along the minus strand of NC_071302.1, from coordinate 10,054,042 downwards.
TCGTTGGTGACGGTAGAAAGAGAAAACTATAGGCTTCGTTATATATTTCGTTTCACTTGTACATGAAAGTGTACTGCGTATTTGGAAATACAAAAAATGGCAAAGAACGCTTTATCTTTTGTCCCTCGTCGTTGTGTGATGTTGCCGGTTATATAACGCCTAATTAGCTTTGTATGCGACATACCTAAGCCTATACCTAAGCCAGCAAATTGTATGATATCTTATAATAATAGAATGCCAGCTCGTTGTCTTAATTATCTATATATTTATTAGTACTAACATTAGATCGTCCAGAATGCAGTTGTGAGGTCACAGGAGGCTAGAGAGTGTTCCAACCATCTAACCAGCCTCCAGCTAGTTAAATGGTCCTTGTTCCGGCCCGCTCCTGATAGTAATATTGTCAGCATTCTTCTTGAAGGGGCGTTTCATTCCTAATTGAAATTTATTAGGTATCTAGATTCTAGCGACAATGCAGATCAGATTTTTGTCGTGGCCTTATCTCATAATGTAAGAAAACCCCTGAAGAAAAGCCAATAATACTTACTGTTGTAGGCACCTACATTAAATGTCACTAGGAACTTAGCTTCCGTGAGAATTTCGGAATAAAAAGTACCTTATAACACACCCTATGTGTTATATGGTACTTTTTATCCCGAAGTTCCCATGGGAGCGAAGACGCAAATTCTACTGGACGGATTGTTATGAATTCCTATAGGTTTTGCGTAAAAGGAATACAAACATACATAGACATACATACATCCTTACAAACTTGCGCATTTGTAATATTAACAGGATATGTTTTAAAATACTATTTAAATAAATAAAAAAAATATCGTTCAATTGTTGTTGGCAGTTTACAACTGGCGATAAACACTTGCGCTTAGAAAGTAAACATGATAACGTCGACTAGTGACCGAGTTACTATCGATCGATAATGTGCAAGTACTTACTACTTTCTCCTACGTTGATGTAGATAAGTACTTTGTGTAGTTAAGGCATTTCTATGACTATCTAACACAAATCCTATACTATTAAATGATTTTATTTCAGTGTTATATCTTCTCCACGCTGCTTTGAAGCGATGTTTGTCCAATTAAGACCTTCTGCCTGAGACCGAAGGCTCATCTCGTGCGAAGCGTCAGGGATCTGACTCATGTATATTAGTTTTCATTGACCACCACTCGCTTACTAAAACATCGTGAGGAAAACTTGTACACTGGTTGATTATTATAGCTTTAACCAACAGAGAGATTTTGGGGCATTTAATGCCTGACAAAAAACCCATGTCCATGCTTTAACCCATGCCCGTGCCATGTAGACCGTTGAGGGGTTCCCTTGTTGGGAGCTGATCAGTATTGCACGGATGCATGGTGCACCCGTGCAGGTCATGCTTATCAGAATAATAATAGGAACAGTTCATGGAAGATTTCGAACAGTAGTTGGAGAAATCTAACTTGCAAGATTTCATTACAAACAAGCAAATATCATATAGGTATTAATATTTGTATAGGAGCCGATTAATGGTAAGTCGGTGAAGGTCCCGCATGAGACCTTTAGACCTTAGCACTAACTGTGGTGTAACAGGTTCATAATGACGCACATTTGAATGCAACGTGAAGATAATCACTGTTTTTGGTACCGCTTTTACGTTACAAGACATTTAAATTATTTTTTTTAATTAGTTTTTTCAGAGGTTGACTTGTAGAAAATGCATTTTAATAAATAAAAATACGTCTTAGAAATTAGTTTAGATTGAATATGAGATTCCAAATATGGAGGGTTTTTTAGAATTTTTGTCTGTCTATCTGTCTGTATGTTTGTTCGCGAAATTGGATGCGGTTTTCACAGTTATATATATAGCGGATAGTCTAACTTAAAATCTGCTATAAATTTTATCACGATATGTTACTTAGAACCCGAGATATTGATAAAGTATATAAATTATATGCAAATAACAATTATTGGCATTTTATCAGAATTTTCATAAAAAGTTTAAGGAAGCGACAACTGAATTAGTTTTATTTATAAATAACCGGATCGCTAGTGTCATTGACACACTGCATGAGCGTTAAGGCGCTGCGTATTTGGTGCAGTGCATTATCCTACTAATGTTACAAATTCGAAAGTTTGTGAGGATTTATGTTCAAATTCAAATTCAAATTCAAAATTCTTTATTCAATTTAGGATGATATACATCACTTATTGACGTCAAAAAAATTACTTAAACTAAGTCTACTGCCGGCTTCCAAAGCGCAAGTGAAGAAGAAGCGGCGCAACAAACTTCACCGCAGTCTTTTCTCCAAGGACGTCAATTAACAAATATAGGTCTTATATGTGTGTATCATGAATATAATATATCCTTTTTCACGCGACATCTACTGGTGGGATTGTTATGAAATTTAGTACACGAGAAGAACTTAACCTAGAATAACACATTTAATGAACTCTTTATCCCGAAATTCCCACGGGTACTTTTTATCCCGAAATTCCCAAGGGTACTATTTATCCCAAAATTCCCACGGGAACGAAGCCCCGGGGCGCAGCTAGTTAAATATATAAATAATTTTATGGCAATGTATAGTCGCTTTATAATAATGACAAAGATACAGGTATGGTCGCACCATTACCAGACCTTGTGTCAAGCGCGCCAATGTTATTCACTTTTTGTTTTTTGCTTTATACATGCATCTTTATATAGTGAAAGTTTCGCTACAAAACTGGATCTTTGTCGATTGTAAAAACAGTAAGAAACCCTTTTGTTCACCTTTATTCTGAGGATTATGAATCTTCTTCAATCCTTTTGTATTAAATTTTCTGAGAACTTTCCGGTGCCATGTGTTTTATTGTTAGACAGTCGTTGCGGGACTTACCCCAGGCCAGGCACAATGTGTGTGTAACGGGCATTACCAGTAGTGTCTTGAGAAATTACTGTTACCTTAAGCACATCTAGTTCTTCCAGAGGTCGTATCCTCTTGGCTGAGGTAAGTGCTACCAGTAACTGTAACTCTCCTACCTAACTAGGGGTTTTTTATACTTTTAATGATACTGACTTCCGTTTTATTAGAATTTTGTTTTTTTTTTTTTTCAGATATAACTAAAATCTGTCATAAACTAATATTACCTACATGCCAGATAAATCGGACAATTTCAATCTTCTGTTTGAAAATCGAGTCTCATACAATGATCTACTTTATTAGATTATATCTCAATGGTATTTTAATTTTTATTTAAATAGATAATTACATATTATACAATGTTATCCTAAAAATACCCAGTTCCGGTATTGTCATTTTCTGAACTTCCTGGCGGGTCGTCTATAGACTAAAACGACGCTATTACAATTTTCTAAACTTCTTCCTTGCATGTCGACTCGGCAAAAGTTTAGACTAATACGACATCACTGACACGACATTATCTGTGACGTCATGCAGGTCCTTCAGAGTGCAGGACAGTAAGTGGTTTGTAGAGGCACCACATTTGCAGAGGGTGTCAGAGTTAGAACACAACCTGGACATGTTCTATTTGCTTTGGCCAACTTGTGTCCGGAAACTAAAAATATATAGATATATAGGTTTATATATATCTGTACACTCACTGATTTATCAATGGTAAGATCACAACAACACTAACGCAATATTTACGTTCGCTTACCAACAACTTCAAAAGCGTCTTCAAAAAATACTTCATTTGCCTTTTCACTCCTATCACTGGCTGTTTTATCACTTGGACCTTCCATTTTTATTAAAAACAAAACACAAAATACCACTAATATATTATCTGTTACTCATTTTGTGGCCACGTGTGAGATACTAGTATTTTTTCTGGAGTATATTGAACGCGTGCGTCGGCCGTCACGTTGTTTGTCGAACTAAATTTAACTTTGCTTGGCGGTGCGTGGGCATGATGACATAACTTCAACTTTGTTTAACCAACTGCGTTACTAAACTGTTAATTAGCTTCATGGATTTATTATTTTTGTTATGAATTTGCAGCTACGACGAGTTCATCGGACTTCGAGGCTTTCTATCCCATCTTTGCTGGGTTATATTCAGGGCTGTGATGTCCAGCTTCAGCATAATAAATTACCTTAAAGTTTTGGAAATTTCAGCTATGATTGTGAGATGATACCATTCATTATTTTATGTTTTATGTTCCCCTCAGTCGCCTCGTACGACATCAGCTTATAAATATCCTACATATGGAGACGTTCATATTAGAAGACTAAGATTAAGTAAAATTTTGTTTTAGGTTCACATAATTATTAATTTTGCTTATTTTCATGGTTATATGAAATTTCGCCGACATTTTTGTTCAATATTATTCTCTGTTTGATCAAAATATTGCAATAGTTTATTTGCTAACTGCATAATTTATTTTTTTTTTTATAAAAAAAGGAAAAATAAACGATCGTGTAACATTATCTATAACTATAACTAAAGCCACGTATTGTAAAATGTTCAACACTCGTGTAATGGGCATCAGCGTTACAATGTTTATAATCTGATATTGTATATTTTTTTTTGTGAAGAAAATACGACGAAACTTTCATAAAGTGTATCGCAACTACTCTCTATACAGACAAGAATGTTTATCAAGCAAGTGGGAATATCCAATCTATAACTTACCATCTTTTGTTATTACGACTGATTACGACTGATTTTTTCACGGCGACAACAGCTAACATCATCACATTACAAATATAATGTAATTACTCGATCGTATTAACACTATTATACCACGCATTAGCTACAAAATATAGACGACCTCGATAGCGCAGTGGTAAAGTGCTTGCCTGTGAACCGAGAGGTCCCGGGTTCGATCCCCAGTCGGGTCATAATGGAAAATGATCTTTTTCTGATTGGCCCGGGTCTTGGATGTTTATATATATATGTATTTGTTATAAAATATAATATCGTTGAGTTAGTATCTCATAACACAAGTCTCGAACTTACTTTGGGGCTAGCTCAATCTGTGTGATTTGTTGTTGTATATATTTATATTTATTTATTTATATTTATTTAATATCACCTTTTTATTATCTATATGTATAATAACTGCACGTGTTTATGCCCTTACCTAACCTTACGAAACCTCGGACCTGGTTTAAATGTAGGACTAGGTCTGTTTGCTATTATTCTAATCTATAAGGCCAACAGCCAACAAGCATGGCCGGTTTCGTGGCCTTGCACCGAAACCGGGAGGCTATCGGACCGTGATAAGGATTTAATACATGTCTATTTTTTTACGTAAGAGTATAATAATAATTCACGTACCATTATCGTTATCAACAGCCATATCAACGGCCCACTGGTGGGGCACAGACCTTCATGGGCCGTGACACGCCAATCGGGTCCATTGCGAATTTAACGACTGCCAATACAGCCGAAACACTTAACAGCTTAAAATAACAAAGATTTGATCTATCATCCATTGACCGTCCATTGTGAGAGTAACTTAACCGCCAATATTGCGGACCGAGCGTGGTAACTAATGCGGCATTGAGCTCCATTCGCTTTGTCACAAAATGAAATAAATAGAATATTTCTTTGATACCTGAATAGTTACGAAATAGAATCCCATATTGCAGAAGATAATTTTAGTCACCAAAATGGACGAAGGGAATTAAAACACGTGTTTAACTACAAAAGGGAGTTCATTAACTCTTCAAGCTGGATGCCCTAATGAGGCAACTAAGAAATGCATAGCCTTGTCGGCAATAGGCAACATAAATATTCCCAAGGAGGGCTGACGTCAGACGATTTTTCAAACCCGAGTCTCTGAGTTTGTATAGAATTTCAGTTGCGCGCATACGCGTTACGCAGTCGACGTACATCGTGCTAATACTATAAGTACCATGGGAAACACACATGGGTGAAGTCGCGGGCAAAAGCTAGCTAGAAAATAGAACTAACTTTTGCGTATGGTAGCCAGAACCAGCAATAAAAGAACGGGGACAGAAATAAAAAGAAATCAAATAAAAACAAACAAATTAAATTTAATGGAAGATGAAAAGGTCAACTGCCAGTCATAGTTCTCAATCATAATAAAAAGTTATTTCTAGTGGACATTTAAGATATGAAAATAACTACGGATTTTATTAGCTAATTGAAAGATAGCTAATTGAAGGATATCCTTGCATGCCGGAAAAATAAACATTCACGCGGGCGAAGACGCCGGTATAATCTAAAGGTTGGTTTTCCTTGTTTTTTTACACAGTTAATAGGAAGGTCTATAACAATCCTACCTAATTATTATAAATGCGAAAGTATGTTTATGTGTTTGTTTGTTACCTCTTCAATCTCTCTATCTACTCAACCAATAATGTTGAAATTTTGCATACTTATAGTCTAAAGTATGGAGAAGGACATAGGGTACCTTTCATCCCGGAAAATTAACGCGGGCGAAGCCGCGGGCAAACAATATTGGTGGAATAAGCGAGACATCTGTCAATATAGACAAAACTTTTGTTGCGAATTTACCTATATTACATAAAAATGTTTGTAATAATGTCAATTTAATAATGTTTTGCTACAATTCGCAATAGCTACCTACAGCCAAACAGCGGAGTGTATTGTATTACTAATTTGTATGAGTAAGCATGAAGTGAGCATTCCAGATTTATGTCAAGTTACTGTTAGTGTGACACACAATCCGATTATAGTTGTTCGGGTTTCGTACATACCTACTGTTTTTGTATACGGCCCACCTGAAGGCAAGTCACCGCAGCCTGTGGACGCCTGCAACACCAGGTTAAAAATAACAAATAAACTCAAATTTAATCCAGTAGGACTAAACCTTTAGGTCAAACACAGGCTACATTTAAATGTCGCGAATCAAGCCGCGTTGTGGAGCGGTAGTCTTATAGGTACTAGCTGCATCCGACAGTGTTACCAGACTAGCAGACTTTTTGACCAAATATTATCGGAATCGCTCATCTTTGGGATAAAAGTACTATCAGTTATCCCATTACAATTATTTATAAAAATTGTCCCAGCCGTTGAGTGTGAAGACATAAGAACGTGTGTGAAGAACATACTCACAAACTTTCGCCTTTATAATGTTAGTGGGATAAGAATGTTATAAAACACCGACCGTCACGTTCTTACAAAAGGAAGCTTCATCAATATAAATTAACTAAATCATCGTGGTAGTAACCAATTATGTTAATTCGAATCGATTAAATTTCCGAAATTACTCCGTCCGTCCTGCAGCATAGACTTTACGAGTCCCATGTCATATGCTTAATCTGGTCAAATGAGACCACCCACTAACATAGTATACTAGCTTTTGCACATGGCTAACCCTGAATTTATCTGTGAAAGCGGATCAGACAAAAAATTTATTCAATCATATAAGAATTTGCAAGTCATACTTGAACAGAATAAATAAAAATTAGACCTACTTTGTTTACAGAAAAACATAGATATACTTTACTTGTTGTCAAAAAATTGTAGAAGTTTTAAAATGTCAACTTCTTGTCAAATTTATTGAACAGTAGCGACACCTTCTCCAGGCCATAAACCCTTTGTTTCTCTGTGGTTCCTCCATGGATTTCATAATGCCCTACGGATTTATTTTTATTAGATATTACATAGCGCGCGAGGCCCTTCTAAATTTATGGAATATTATGTGGTTTCCTTCCATGGAATTAGTAGGGAGTACCTACTAATTCCATGTTTTCTTCATAATTTATGAAGTATACAATTTGTTCATTATCTGCGCATCATATTTTTGACAATATCTATGGGAGTACGTCTTTCACGTTTCATCAAAAGGAATAAGCTGAAAGGCCACAAAATTTTGGTATGACAAAATTTGAGGAGGCGTTTGATTTAACCGGTTTGTTTTATTATTTTATTTTATAGTTTTATTTTCTATCATACGTATTTGAAGACAGAAAACGCGAGAGTTCATTAAATAACTCATAAATTCACATCACCTTTTGACATGTTATGACAAGTAAAAGCTATGTCAGCTTAAGTGTATCATCCCGCAAATCCCATAGGAGTGAAAAGAAAACCTGAATAAAATCTTGTGCAGTAGCTTAAGTGTAAACCCTAGCACCTTTATAGTACTTGAAATGAGCAGCTTCAAGAATCATCATTAGTATTCCTCATAATTTCTCTTATAGTAGGTTTAGTCCATGGCCGTAGCATCTATGGGACACATAGCCTTGGCAGCTAACAATAGCATTCCCAAGGGAGGTTAACGAAAGGCAGGCGGCCGGTTGTAAAACCACAGCCGAGTGTTTAAAATTTTATGATTTGTTTCTTATAGTCGGGCTTCGTTCAACGTCACATTCCCAAATACAATTTAGAAACACGTAAACAATGGAGAGAGAGAGAGATTGAATCCAAGACCCAATGTCTCTAGTAGTAGTATGAGTATTAAATTCTTAGATCATAATGAATTTAATAAACTGAAAAGTTTATTTGATTGTTTAGTATCGTTAGGACGTGAAACCGAATGAAGCATCTAAGCAGTCGCACCATCACAATATGGTGAAAGGAACGATGGTGAAGTTAAAAGTAAATTACTGAATTACTGTGATTTGATTTGAACTAAAATTATATGTAGGTACAATGTACATAGTCTATGAGCAGTACTAACAAATTATGAGTCTCTATTACTTAAATTCATTCATTCATCTATTCAAAAGGCCGCCGCCGCCGTACAGCTGTGAGCCATTTCTTCTAGGCAACCATCTACACAAAAAGAATAAGATTTGATGCCAGCTCCACACTGTCACCGAACTCAGACACATGCCTTGCATGCATTAGTATGAGTGCTTTTATTTGCCGCAATGAGAAACCAGCAATGTATAACGGATCCGCTAAAGTTTGGCATACTGTTCGACGACAGTGTGAGCCGGCATGAGGTTTGGTCCAAGAAAAAAATGCCACGCCATTCAATTTTTACTTCCAGGTTATGGAATCTTCAATTACATAGTGATCTTCACCACCAGCTTGGTGTTACTGTATACCATGATGGAGTCACTAGCCATCGGCTACGTCATGACTGTGGCTGAGTGCGACCTGTCTCTAACCGTCATAGAGAAAGGACTTATAAATTCTGCTGCTTTTATTGGTGAGTCTATCTATACTTCTAATACTATTATTATAAAGAGGAAAGCGTTTGTGAGTTTGTATGTTTAAATCTCAGAAACAGAAAACCGAAACGATTTCAAAAATTCTTTCAGCATTAAAAGGTACATTATCCAAGATTGCTATAGGCTTTTTATCTCAAAATTCCTACGGGAACGAAGCCCCGGGCAACGTCTAGTATGCTATAACTTGAGCAGATAAAGATACAGTATCACGGCTTTATCCCTTACGGGGTTGACAGAGTCAGTTTTAGTTATATGGTGAGGTGTAAGTCCTAGCGGAATAGTGAAGATGCCAATTTTTTTGTTTTGATGACTATTCGAAGGCAATCCTTATATCAATCATCAATACATATAATAAAACAGTTAAAAAAGTGTTTCTGTACATTGAAGACATTTAAATAGAAAAATTGAGATCGATAGAGAATCAGTAATAGAATAAGATTCTTTATAAAGTCTGCTTGTTTGTCTGTTTCTTTGCACACGCTAATCTCTGTATCTACTGGACGGATTTGAATGATTTTTTTTTGTTGTATAGCTATAAAGCCTGATCAACATATAGGATATAATTTATTTTGGAAACTGGAACAGCTCTAGCAAAACCTATAATAACCAGCTAAACTTTAGGAAATATAGAAAAGTCACCTTAACAAAAATTGATCGCCCTGATGAGCATTTTCTTATGACGTATAAAAATCGAAGATATGGAATACCTGGTGATGAACTCCAACAGACCCGCTACACTATAACATATATGACAAAAGCGCCTTAACAAAAGTTGATCAGCCTGTTGAGCATTTTCTGTAGACTTATAAAAATCGAGGATATGGAAAACCTGGTGATGAACTCCAACAGACCCGCTACACTATACCTAACAGATATAACAAAAGTATCTTAATAAAAGTTGATCAGCCTGATGAGCATTTTCTGTAGACTTATAAAAATCGAGGATATGGAAAACCTGGTGATGAACTCCAACAGACCAGTTACACTATAACAGATATGACAAAAGCGCCTTAACAAAGTTGATCTGCCTAATGAGCATTGTTAACTTAGGTATTTATAAAAATACTTATTTGATCCACGTTTTTAACCATGATTACGTTATCTTCACGAATCACAAACGTCTTGAGATTCTCAAAAATCAATTTTATTCCCCTTTGCCGCGAGCAACAGCTCTTCTATAATATTATATGAGAATGACGTCTTAGTAAAAGTTAACCAATCTGATAAGCATTTTCTGTTAAGTGAAGTCTTAGCAGAAATTGTTCAACCTGAGGAGCAGTAACGGTTGGCGTATTAAAATAGAAGATTTCAAACATTTCTGAAACGGAAGTTCTGTAATAAAGTTAATCTTATATTTACCCTATACTATCATAACATAAGCTGGGAGTACCTCTACATGGTGAAGGCGGAAACAGTTTGGGCTAAATTTCGATGACGACGGAAGGTATTCGTTGAAAACTTGCCTGAACTGGCTAAAACTCCCATTTATGTATAGAATATGCCTTCGGGCTTATGTTATTTTGAGTGGTTACTTATTTCCTTTCCAGTTTATCTGTGTGACACGGCAGCCGACCTGGTAACGCAGGGGAGCAGTCACTTAGATTTTAATAGCAAAGAAAATATTTTAAATTGTGTAGCCATGCCTATTAATAGTGTTTCAGAGTTTTCTGTAAGTTAACCCTCAACCCTTTTAAAAGGGGGTGAAAGATTGTATGGAACTTAATAAAAAAATTTTAAGATAAAAAGCTGAAAATTGGAAAACATACTCTTCATAATTTTTCTCGAATAATTACCGAGATTTGACAATGAGATTGGACTATGAAATTCACGTGGGCGAAACCGCGGATAAAAGCTGGTTATTAAAAACACGTAATTGAAGAATTGGGGCTGGTCTTTAACAGTTGATCTTTAGCAGTGTGCTATGGTGCCGGCGGCCATCATAAGGGATTTTGACAATTCGAAACATTTCACGATATTATTATTTATGCTTGCTTTATCAGCAAAAAGTTCGTCAAACTTGGCTCTTTCGATGTACAGTGCTGGTTTTTGCCTTGCATTCAACAAAAAATCCATACAAACCACACAATGCACACATTCGCGTCGGCGTCAGTCTGTGCTATCTAGTCTCGATGACTATAAATTTGTTGAAATTAAGTAGATTACTAATTGTTTCGCTTTCAGTAGGTATACTATGATCAAGTCATTTAAGTAATTGGTTAATTGTGATGTCAAGGACAGTTGCAGCTCTATCACAACTCTATTGGTACGATAGTCAAAAATGAACATAATATTACATAGGCGCACTAAATATTAAAATTATTTTTATGTCGATGCTTAATTTAATAATTTTTGGGTTATTAAGTACCCAGACAAGATTTTCCTACCTAGGCAAGATTTTTGAATAATAATAATAATATATCTGGATAACACGTTTAGATCAACTTTCGACGTAGTCTTGAAAACGCATGGCTTTGGCGTTATTTGATATCCGCATAAAGCAAGGTTTACGATCTTGAAAGAAACATTTGGTGTCTATAACAATTCTAAATAAGCAATTTTATTTAATTATTTCTCAGGTATTCTTTCAACGGGCATATTTTGGGGCTACTTGAGCGATAATTACGGCAGAAGGAAAGTCATGTTACCGGCTCTGTTCTGTTCTACTACTTGTTCCCTCTGCTCTGCCACTTTCTCCTATAACTTTGCCTCTATGTTTACTTTAAGATTCATCACAGGATGTTTGTAAGTCTCGACTGTATATTTTGACAATTGTATGAAGATTCAATGTGCAGATAAAAATATTACATTTTCTTAAATTAACGCCTTAGCTATTACTAATAGCAAAAGCGTATTAATTAAACATGTGATTTTATTAGCAGGCGTTGAAATAAAATCGCTAAAATATTTCAAACCTTGTATATTTTTTTTAACTCAAACTCAGATAAGTTATTATTGCAGTGACTGTGTAGTACAGGTATAGATGGCACATACAATACAATAGTTTCAACAGTTTACCCTTACAGGCAGTGCAATATTAGCTTTATATAAATAAAATAGTATTTAATTATTCCAGAGTATCAGCATCTAGCGCAACAGTATTTGCTTTTATCGGTGAGATGCACAATAATGCAAAGAGAGCTACAGCAATAATGTTTGCGTCGACAGCGATTGGAATAACTTTCATAGTAGAGCCAAGTGAGTACGTTTCAGAAACGGAACTGAAAAACAAACTGATTTCTAATTGGAATAGATATTTTGATGTGTGAAACAACGATGTTTTATAAACATATTACTTCATCTTTAGTTCTCGGCTGGGTCATCCTATCTGGCACCTGGAGTTTTCAGTTATTCGGCTTGACCATCAGCCCATGGAGAGTGTTCATGTGGACCTGGTCGGTGCCTGGTCTATCCGCTGCAATCATTCTATTGTTCCTGCCGGAAAGTCCAAGGTATCTACTTTTTACAAGCCATGTCCCTATGCCTCGGGTGGAATCTTGCAACTCAAGTTTGAAGTACATATGTAAGTTCAACAGACTGAGATGAAATTTTCTACACACATTTAGTTTGGATGTTATTATTATATGAATGATAAGCATGATCTCAAGATGTGGGAATAACAACGGTTTTTTTGTCACACATTTAAGGGAATAAAATCCCTCTGATAACAATAAATGCCTGTGTCAAAAATGACATTTTTTTAAAAAAAACTTAGTAACAGTTGCTGAGAGAGATAGACAGTAGATAGGAAAGTACGTAGGCCACTTATTTTAAACCTAACCTAACCACTCAAATATGTATATGTAATAAGTAGTTGACGACCTCGGTGGCGCAGTGGTAAAGTGACTGACCCCTGAACCAAGAGGTCCCGGGTTCGATCCCCGGTCGCGTCATGATAGAAAATGACCTTTTTCTGTTTGGCCCGGGTCTTGGATGTTTATCTATATATGTATTTGTTATAAAATATGGTATCGTTGAATTAGTATCCCATAACACAAGTCTCGAACTTACTTTGGGGCTAGCTCAATTTGTGTGATTTGTCCTAATATTTATTTATTATTGTTTATTAAATAGTGTTCCAGGACCGAAAGCAAGTGGTGGTCTTTAAAAGCTACGATGAGTCAATTGCCAAAGTTATGTGGCACGAGTAAAATTCGAACCTGGGACCTTCCGACCGCAGGCGGACATCCCTTTCCCCTTCAACGCTCATTTATTGTGCATGGAGTTCTTTTCATTGAAACTAAAAGTTTAAGAGTAAAATCTAATGCAGTCTATCTGTCTTGGTTACGAATATGAACAAACATTTTGTTTTAATATCAGCTTTCCAGCCCTTCAAAGTTGCTGGTGTAACCCTGTATGTCTAAGACAAGGCATATACAGAGAACTGGGTGAAATGGTCCCAGTATGGGAGGACTTATCACCCGTCTGGTGCTCGCACTCACTTCCCCAAAAGTAACAATAACAAGACAAAGCATATTATAAAAAGAATTCCCTTGTCGCCACTGTATAACGCAACAAGCTCAAAAACTACCGGACGGATTTTTGTACGGTTTTCACCAAAAGATAGTGTGATTCCTGAGGGGGATTTTGGTGTATAATTTATTATGGTTATATTAGAGCGAAGACGGCTCGAACCGCTAATTTTATACATAAAAAACCCAGGCATTCATATTTATTAATTTATTAGGTATCTACTGGCGAATATCGGTCCAGAACCCGCACTGGCAGTTTTAAGTCAAATGTTTGCAATTAACATGAGGAAGAAGAGAGACGAATTTCCCGTAAGATAACTGTTTTATTTCTCTATTTAAGTTCATGATCTAGCAACCATAGAACCTTCGGCCTGCGCCCAAAACGTATTTCTTTACCGTTCCCACTTACACATCTTTGAACATCAACTGAATCAGAACTTCTGATTGAACTTCTTCTTCTGATGATGATAGTATTCGCAGAGTGAGGACACTCTGGGAATACTATCATCATCAGCTGTTTTATCGTCTCCACTGATGGAGCACGGCTACACATACATGGCTATACAAAACTATCGACAATTTTAGAATAATATACCGGATCGGCTACCTTGAACAGAACTGTAATTGATATGAAATTTTCATCAGTTGCCTCAATTTTGTGAATAGATCAAATTAAAATTCTTAATTATTTAGTCAACTACATTTAGGAATACATCAATTAATTGACGTCGAAATTTCATTCTACTGTCTGCAGTCTACTGCCCAAAGCGCCGGGTGAAGAAGCCGTTCGAGAATTTTCTTTCCTGTTTTTTGGTCCTATAACGAAACGTATTTGTTTCAGGTGTCACAAATCACTGATGCATCTAAGGTTGCAGCGAGGCATGGCTTCAAGGTTGCTTTCCTGAATCTAATCCATCTCGGCCAGCCGCCATTGAGACGCTGCGTCATCATATCACATATTTGCATGTTTACGGTTTTTATGATGTGAGTTTTTACATAATTTTCTATCATTTGAGAATCAAATCGTATTAACATTATAATTTCATTTATATTATTAGTGTTGTAATAGTAGTTATTGGAGCAACCCACTCCAATAACTGAACTGATACAATACGAAACTGAAGACCACGAAAACAAATACCTGCGAAGCACGTTACAAACGTACACATGCTGTTTCATTTTTTTTTTTGACATAATGTAACTGTCTTGAAATTGCTTTGAATGAAACAATACGTGATTTGTTCTTTTTAGGAACAGCGCCTTGTACACATGGCTGCCTGATATATTCCACGTTTTGTACACCAACTTCCAAGATCCAGTCAGCATCTGTGAGATCATGGTGGATTATTATACAAATTTAAATGTATGTGTAGTTTTAATACTTTCATCGTGTTTACACTACTAACGGCTAGTATTCACTCCGCTAGCACAGTGACCCCAAAGTTGATCTTTTCCAAAGTGAGAACGTGCCAGTCTTATATTCAACTTGATGGTTCGCCAGTTGACAGCTTCAAATTCACGCAGATATCAGCCTTTACACTCCAGCCTGTGTCCATCTAGTGGTATCTGGTTACCTGATATATATTTTTTTTCTTAATTGGGTGCCACGATCCTTACTAGTGCACATATGCTAATACTAATGCCAATGAACAAATCAGCGTGGTCGCTGTGTCTTTGTCACAGTTATTCACGCCTAATGTGTGAAATACAAAAAAAAATTATTGAATTAAGGATGATACATCTTATTGGCGTCAATAATATTGCATTAAAATCTGAAATTAAGGCCATGATGACATCGAACTTTCGCGATTTGTGTCTTGAGATATTGATTTATTTTTTGTAGTAGAATTCTACTGCCTGGACCCTCTCGCCGTCTCCTGCAACGGTTGTTAAAATATATTTGAAGAAAACTGTTATAGTTTTCAGTGTAGCTTCTTCTTCGTCTGCCTTTATTATACATCAAAAGTAATAAACAATTTGAACATGTTTATTTTCAGCCTAATACAAACATATTTATTTTCAGCCTAATATCGAAAGACTCATGCTGACAGTGACCAAAGAGTGTGATGAGAAAATTGTTCACTATATGGTGTATCCCACTTGTATGATCATGGGTATTTTGTGTTCTGCGACTTACGTGACTATTGGTTACGTGGTCAAAAAATGGAGCAAAATCAAATTTTACTGTAAGTTTCCCTCTTTGTATATTACTATCTCTTCCTGATATTTGACAACTTTCTTGGAAAAAATCATGGAGTGGTTTACCATTGCCTTCTGCATTTCAGACATTTTGATAAATTATCGACTAAAATGCAGGTTTCCTCACGATGTTTTCTCTCACAAGGAAGCTTGTGATGGTCTATGAAAACTACTACACCTATTGGTTCACAGGCGGGCGTCTAAAATCGTGCGCCAATATGGGATTTAAATAAAATCTGACATCACCGTTAGCAAAAACACACTCGATCAGAGAGAAAACGAAGCCGAACTTTACAGCAGTCGCCAGCGGCTACCACGTGTCTCGGCTCCGATTAGGTTTATACCGGTTCAGTTCAGTAAGTTTAAGTGTATACTAGTTCAAACTGAAATTTACTGCTTTATTTCAAAGGTTGGGTGCTGGGAGTCTGCTCAATAATGCTGACCGTATCGGCGCTGATCAAGATGCCGCCAGTAGCTGTTGTATTGTATGTAATTGGTGTGTGTTCCGGCGCCACTGCTTCGTTGCTATCAGCCATTACAGTGGAGGTGTTCCCAACGAGTGTCAGGTACAACAATCATTTTTTTAAAATGCCCTGACTGAATGACACCTAAACCATGACAAATATAGGCCAAGTGCGAGTTGGACTCGCGTACTGAGGATTCTTAAAATTTTGCTATTTTATAGTTTTTAGACAATGCTTCATTTCATGGTTCTAAGATAAGGTTTGATTTGTGAAACCGCAAAATATACGTTATAAAATCATGCATATATCTATAAGTATATAATATATGCTTAGATTTCTTATGTACAAACTCGATTTTTTCAACGCTAAAAGATCCGAGTTCCTAAGAAAAGTTCAAGACTGACGGATAGACGTAGTTGTTGTTCTTTTCATATAAAATGAGTGCATACGCCCGCAAATTTAAGTTTGTAAAATTCTTATTGTACTTATAAATAAAGTATGTTTTCTTAAATTACATAGACGAAGATAATTATAGTCAGTATTATATCTTATAATGCCCCCAAAAAGAGAAACGTGTATTAGAAATTTACGAAGTGAAACTTTATCTATTATAAGTTAAATAGAAGAAATAACTGTTTATATTTTTTGCGTGCTGACTTTAACAAGGACATGGCAACTCGATCAGCCTAGTAGGCCTATCGACTAGTCACTTACGTGGGTACGCTAAATCCTTGTCTATAATTTTCTATATCTTTATCACTTGCAGGGCTCTCGCGCTATGTACACTGTACATGTGTGGTCGGCTCGGCGCCGCAGTGGGCTCCAATCTTGTGGGATTCGCGTTTCATGACAACTGTGAGGTCCTCTTCATGATCATGTGTTTAGGAACTGCCGGTATGAAAGCGTTATGATCTAATCTTATCATGTTATTATTGAAGCGGTGATGGTCCAGTACCAAGTTTGAATCCTACTCGTGCCACATGAGTTTATATACAATGTTTTCATTGGCCACCACTTGCTTCCAGTGAAGCAAAACGCCAATTAGTGTGCAGGTTTCCTCTGCACACTAATTGGCGTTGAGTGATTATGCGACTAGTTATCACTAGACGGCGGTAGTTAGTCGTAAAAGTAATGTCAGATGTCTTTAGGTGACTTGAATAAAATCTGATACCAGCGTTATCATTAATAACACACTCGATGAGAAGGAAGAAGGATATAATTGTTGAATTATCAATAAGAACTTCGAATGGACCAAAAATAAATTGTATGACAATAAAATATAGTAGGTATCTTTCATACCAAAAAAATAGCTGCTCACGTTGGAGATACACCAGGGGAAGCCTAGTCCTAACTAGTATTACAAATGCGAAAGTAAGTTTGTTTGTTTGTTACCTGTTCAAGCTCTATCTACTCAAGAAATCCTCTTGAAATTTTGTATACATGCAGATTGAAGTATGGAGAAGGACACAGGGTCACTTTACATCTCGGAAAATAACTGTCACGGAAAAAGATCTTCTCCTTCGCTGGTGCAAACTAACTGAATTCAAAAACAATTTGTTTTGTTTATTGCAGCCTCCGTTTTGCTACTGATTTTGTGGCCAGACCCGAAGGCCGTGAGAGCGAATATGGAGTCGCACGGATTCGTTTATTGACCAAATGGTGTGATCTTCTGTGGTATGTCGATAAATACTTTTTTTACGGGAGCTTTTTATCACTGCCAGAGAAACCAGCAATGTACTTATTTACTTAAGAAGTAAGTACATGCTGATTTCAAGGACTATTTTATGCAGTTAAGCCTCTTGTCCTGGGCCCTTTCTGCGTGCGGAGTCTGAGCCTGAGCTGATAATTCCAGCCAGCCCAGCTCCTTCAGGAAGCGGAGCACCGCCGGTGGTGTACAGCAGGCTTCGCTCATGGTCCCTGGATTTCCCAGGAACTCTTGTCTTATTGATGCGACGCCATGACACTTCAATATGAGGCGGCTTGCAGTTTCCTCAGCCTCCATGCATGCGCTGCATAGTGGGCTGTCTGTAAGACCTAGGGTGAAAAGCTGTTTGTTTAGTGCACAACGATATCAGCAATGTATGTCCAAACCGCAAAGTTTGGCGAACTATATGCACATAGTTTATTCCGATATTCAACAACAGCATTCCCAGAGAGGGTTATCGTCGGAAGACGGTCAGAATCTTCAGAATTATTACTGCTACGCACAATCTGCGAACATATGCCGATGAAAATCAACAATCATTGCTCAATTTGTATGAGTGTTTTTATTTACTAGTTTACTGAAACGACTATGATCACATTGTATGATATAAAACTATACTACTTTCTATTCTTCCCCTAATGTGGCATAATTTGTTAAAATATTTTTATTTATCTCCAGGAAATAAAATATATTGATAAGAATGTGAGTGACAACTATCGTATACAAACACACATACATATTATCAGATCTGTTTCTCATGGTAGGCAGAAACTAGGAAGACTAGGGATAGGGAGGGATTGATATATAAAACTCTTCCGTTACTGGCTGACTGTCAGACGTCACACAGCCGAAACCACAGGGCGTAAAAAGCTGAAATTTCCTGTGTAGAAGACAGTGTAGGGGAGCACTAAGAAGAGATGAAGAGGGAGGGAAAAGGATTATTATTCACACACGAAGTTGTGGGCCAGTAAAAGCCAGTAAAGTATATTGATATATGAACCGCCGTTAAATACTAAATAATGTGAAATTTAAATCAATGCAATCGAATGAATGAATGAATGAACCCATTCATACAGATGATAACTAGTCATTTGTTACTTATCAAAAGACAATCGTATCTTTGTCCGATACTGAATTATTTCTCCATGATGTGTCATACAAAGTCTGTCTGTCTGACGACCTGGCGGTCGTACGTTCAAATCTCTCTACAAACCGTGTGAAGTTATTTCTAGGATATTTAAGTCATTTTAGGACATTTTACACATACCCTACGGAGAAGACAGAGCCATGAGATAGATAATATGAACTCTTTATTGCACAAAGGAGTCACAAATTAGATATATCCTAACCTACTAATATTATAAGTGCGAAGGTTTATTAGGATGTATATATGTATGTTTGTTAGTCTTTAACGCAAAATCTACTGAACTGAATTGTTATGAAATTTGGTACACGGGTAGAATATGACCTGGAATAACACACATAGTACTTTTTGTTCCAAAATTCCCACGGGAGCGAAGCCCCGGGGCGTATTTAATATGACTATAATTCTATTAAAACGTACAATAAATTGTCATCTAAATAGCTTGTTATTATAAAATATAATATTAAATTTATAATTATAATAACTGTGAGGCAAAATCATTTCTAAAGAATTATCAGTTGACAAAATTTTCAAAATAGAATTAACATTAATAATTATTACTAATAATTACTCTGGTAGCTGCGGCTAGTAAAATATAAAAAGCCGGTCGTGTCCATAATCGACACTGAACATACAAAAAATGCTACGTCTCAATAAAAATAGTGTCAGTACTCAAAGTCTATGGCATACTCGTGTCGCCATTTGTATTAACGACCGGCAATCGGTCCGGCTAAAACAGGATTTCAGTGACCTTGTCAATTGAGCTTTAGCTGGTACACTATATACACTATCGAAAAAAATTCACGGTTTCAAGGTACATTAATGATTTTTTCTTGTCATTAATATAAGTTCTCATACAATGTTCGTTCATTCGTGTCGCCACCTATCTGAGTTGGACGGCGATAGCCGGCATTACACAATCGGCGAACTAACACGTGAATTAACATACACTAAGTATGTAGTTTTTATGAGAACTTTTGTTTTACGCATGGAAAATCCATCAATGTAAGTCTAAATCACTAAAGTTCAGCGAATTGTTTTTTGATGATCGTGCAAAGCCTGTATCAAAAGGAAACTTGATAATAATCATATATGTTGTTATTATATCTACATGTTATAACACAAAAAAATAATAATTAAAACTGTAATGAAAAACAAACTGCGCATCTATCTTCGTAAAAGGCACTAAACTCTTTTCCATATACATAGAACTTGCAAATTCAAATTCAAATCATTTATTCAGAATTTAGACCTTCACAGGCACTTTTTCTCGTCGATTTTTATATTTATAGTTATTTCTCACAAACTACTGGCATTTCGGAACGACCACTGCTGAGAATAAAATGCCGAAAGAAACTCATTTGAACAGATTGCCGATGGCGTTACGGCTACTCCACACAGTCGTCGAACAATTTGCCAAACTTTGGCGGATTCCGCCGGTATTTAATTGCGGTAAATAAAGCACTCATACTAACCACGCAATGTTCACGCATTCGCCTCGGCATGCGTGTCCGAGTTCGGCTACAGTGTGGAGTTGGCATTATAATTACACGCAAAACGCATGCGCCAATCTTACTGGACCTTTTCTGATACAGTCCACTTTTAGTCAGACCTGCCTGAAATTGTCCACCATCGCCTTGGCCTTCCCATTAATTCCCAGTTGGCAATTCGCCATATTACGCAATGGCAATCATAAGCATTATTCACGTTTCCATTGCTTGTTAAGTCCAGGCCTTGTTTTGAAGTTGTGAAACAAAAATGTAATGTATAATGTCCATTCGTTTTGTTCTCTGACTGAAAAGAAAATTCAGTTGTGTGACGTTTCATGAATATAATAAAGGTCGACGTGTATTGCTACATTAGTAACGCCCGAACTATTTGATTTTTTATTAAAAGCTTATAATTAACTTGCAATGTATGTATGTATGTTTGTTTGTTCGGGTGGAATCTTGCTAGTCAATGTTGAAGCAGATATCTTCAAGCGATTGAGCTGAAATTTAGTTTGGATGACAGTACACGATAAGCTATGTGACGTCATTCGAAATCCAATATGGCGGACCATCCAAGATGACAGAACAGTTATTTTTAATGCATATCTACAATGTGGGTATCAAATGAAAGGGCTTGTTTAGAGTAACTCGAAAAATATTGTGAGGTCATTCTGAATCCAATATGGCGGAACATCCAAGATGGCAAAATGGTTTTTTTCTATGAACTTCTACAATATAGGTAAGTCGAAAAATAATGTGACCTCATTCTATTCATATAGATTAGTCATTAGTTGACCCAGTCAGCGATGACTAAAAATAAAAAATAATTTTAAAGAAAAAAAACTTTTTTAAGAAATGCTGTTATTTTAATGCTCCAAAAAGAAGAAAATATAATTTTCCTTTAAAATATAAGTATTTTACTCAATTAATTTATATAATTAGGTATTACTTCATTTACACAAGTAAACCACGCGACAAGCTTTTATGGTCATATAAATTGTGTATAATGAGGTTATAAGTTGATAGTTACAATTTTAAAGGAAAATTCTATTTTCTTCTTTTTGGAGCATTTAAATAAAAGCTTTTTTTTTAATTTCTTTTAATTTTTAGGCTTCAATAGTCCCTCTATGCGTTTCATCATTGGAACTATGTACTAAGTACACATTTTGTCATTCAAGAGAATTAAAAGAACCCCTTAAATTTATGTTTCTTACTGGTTTCCTAACTAATATTATAAATGATAAATTAAGTTTGTTCATTTGTTTCAATCTTTTTGAAATTTTGCATACATGTAGTTTGAAGTATGGAGAAGGATATAGAGTACCTTTCATCCCGGAAAATAAACGCGGGCACAAGCTAATATAACATAAACGTTAAACGAAAACGTTCCTATTGAAGCATCATTCCATTTTCTACAAATAGGTAAATTCTTTCTTCATTTTAACATGAACGTTTCATTTCTTGTCGTGTTTACAGTGGAGTTTAGCCGAGATGTAAATATATTGTTTTAAGATAAGGTAGCTATTTCTGAACATAGATTGACTATGGTGATGAATTCGTAGCCTTCATTCAGATTAGGTTTTTCTTTTCTTTTTTTTAATGAAAATCTCTCCAGCCAGCATTGGTTACGAAATGGCTCAAGAATTAATATTAAAAACGAATCAGCTGTTTTTGTGTTCCAATGTCCGTCTAGTATTAAAATACTTGGGTTTCTGCTACACATTTTGATTCAGTTGGTATAGTGATGTTCAGTGAACAGTTGCCAATATGGAGGGAAATGATAATTCGACAGCTACACCTTTCGAAGAAGCTTTGAATAAGACCGGTATGTAAATTATTTTATGCCACAACGATCATTAATAGTACTGATCATGTTCTGAATATATTGTGTACTCGTAACAAATTCAGATAAAATTTTAATAGGACTTCGTGAAATCGCTTCGAATATGTCCAAACTTTTAGTAAAATTTATGAAAGTTACGAAGTAATAAAATGGAAATATACTTTCTAAACCTTAAACTGTAAGTATCATTATGGGGCGTCTTTATGGGACGAAGCGAAAACCATTTCTTAGAATTCTTATCTCTGTCTGTCTGTATGTTGTTTGATGCGGTTTTTCAAGTTGTATAATGGAAGGTTTAACTTAAAATCTGGTATAGGTTTCATCGCGATGAATATTTTGTTTAAATCCTGAGATATAAATTAAATTCTAAGTTATGAGCGGACACACGATATAAATGCGTGCGAAGCAGCTGACAAGAGCTAGTAATAAATGAAATAATAAATAAAATTAAATATGTAAAATGAAATAAATAAAATTATTTTTTTTTCAGGCATAGCCCATGCAGTGTTAGCGATACAACACTTAAGACTATAAAAATAATAAAACTATATTTCTGAATAATTTAAGCGAAATAAAAATGTTTATTAGTAATCATTATCCAATATTATATTATATCCAATTTAGTAATTATTAATAATTACTATCCAAAACATTTTTAATATCAATTCATTTCACATTACGTTATGATTGTGTACATAGTATATGGAAGTCGCTTTTTGCTCGCGGTATCCATTAGTCGCCTCGTACAGTCGACCGCATGTAAAGTTACGGTGCGTGGATCTTTATGCCGCGGTAATAGAGGCGAGTTTGCAACGAATTTGGGTAGGTTGATGTGCTGTTGACTGTACGACATCTACGAGAGTATATCCTATACAAATTACAAAATATATGAACGGGATGAGTCCGACGGGTTCAAAACATTAATTAGGTCAACTCGGACCGTGGTATAAGTTCGAGCGGGATATGTTGGTGGAACCAACAACACATATTGGTATTTGCAACAAAAAACGCTGTTCTGGTTGGCGGGTTGGGCTGAGTAATCGTGCTAAAAGCTTCTAATAAAAAGATTAATTAAGAATAAAAAACCAGTCAAGTGTGAGTTAGACTGGCGCACCGAGGGTTCCTTTGTAAGTTATAAGTATTACTTGTTCGCCGTAAAATTAGACCTCGCGAACACAATAATCTTTTACAAAATTGTGAATATTTCAAAAACGACTTAACTGATTTTGTTGCCCCACTTAAATATTCTACTGACCGATCCTACATACTCTTACATTTTATTTTTTTTTATGTGTAAAGTGATATTGGTGTCATGTGACCCAATACGGCATCCATAGAGCAAATGGGAGCCCTTCGATTGTGTGAAAATCGTGCCCTGGGCGCTTGTAATGTCAAATCCACCACTGTATGCGGTGCGCGTGCCGCATGATCTCTGCATCGAGGAAATTTCCACCACCGTCTAATTGAAGCAATAACATACAATATCTCGTGCTTTTTAAATTGAAAGATGACCTTTTGATTAAGATTATTTAAGTTTTGTTTTTAGTTTTGACTTATAATTACAGTTGTAATAATTAATTGAATAGGTATGAAAGATCAAGTGCTATCTCAACTATATTATAAATGCGAATGTAAGTTTGTTTGTTACCTCTTCACGCTCTATCTGCTGAACCAAACTTCTTCAAATTTTGCATAACATATAGTTTGAAGTACCTAAAGGTACACACGGATCTCAATCACGGAATTATAACTGTTCCCGTGGGAAAATTACGCGTAATTAATTATTAGTAGCTAATAGCCTAGTGGTGTCAGATTTTATTGAAGTCAGAATGATATGACTTTTACGGCTATTGAACTAACTTATGAAGCAAGGCAAGAAATTTTGGGTCTAAACTGAAAAAAAATACTAGGTATAAACCGATCTATGCACACCGCACGCTCGCGCGGGTAAAACCATAATAAATTATACCTACACTCAAACCTTCCTCTGTAATCACAATATCTACTGATGAAAACCGTACCAAAATCTCTTAATTTTTAAGTTTATCGCATTCGATCGACAGGGGACTTCGTTTTATTATCTATATATACATGCTGCACCCTGCGGCTTTACCCACTTAAGTAATCATAAAAAAAAAACTTGATTTTTAATGCACAGTAACGCCATCTATTTTAGAAAGCGCCACTGACTATATTTAGACCAAACCCTATATACAGGAATCACGTACTTTCGGGATAAAAAATAACCTATGTGTTAATCCAAGGTATCAAGCTAACTCGATGCCAAATTTAATAAAAATTGGTGACCAGACGTTTCAGCATGAAAAAGCAACAAACATACAAACTTTCGCCTTTATAATATTAGTGGGATATATAATGGAATACTCTGATCTGTTCCAGGTAATGGTCTGTACAATAATATGCTGATGGCTGCCAACAAACTTTCGCCTTTATAATATTAGTGGGATATGTAATGGAATACTCTGATCTGTTCCAGGTAATGGTCTGTACAATGTTATGCTGGTGGCTGCCAACTCGGTCATCCTGCTTGCCATTACCATGGATCTATTCGGTTTTACTCTCATCGTCAACGTTGCCTGCGACTTGAGGCTGACTATCGCTCAGAAGGCCATACTCTCCTCATTCCCCTTTATAAGTAAGTCACAATAGAATACCGTTGATTACCAAAAAATAAAACACCTCAACACACATCCAGTAAAAGAATGTACCAGGCACTTGATGCGACGAGTGAGTGTTTGACGACCTCGGTGGCGCAGTGGTAAAAGTGCTTGCCTCTGAACCGACAGGTCCCGTGTTCGATCCCCGGTTGGGTCACGATGGAAAATGATCTTTTTCTGATTGACCCGAGTCTTGGATGTTTATCTATATATGTATTTGTTATATAGTATATTGTCGTTGAGTTAGTATCCCATAACACAAGTCTCGAACTTACTTTGGAGCTAGCTCTTTTAATATATTTATTTTTATAGATGTAGACCCATAAAAATGTACATTTATTTAAAACAAATAACAGCTAATACCTACTAACAAAATAAAACATACTATACAAAATTACTAAGTAAGAAAACCTTGCCTGCACGTACCTGTCTGGACATGAGATGCTTAATTAACATTTTACAATTTATTTCCTAAATCATCAGCCAATGGTAAGTGCAATGCCGGCTCCACATTTTCCCGGAAAAAATCCCGAACTTTAACGCATTCGGCACACATTGCTAATTATTCATTGTGGTAAATGAAAGCACTCATATAAATAACGCAATTATGCATTCGCGTCGGCGTCTATCAGAGTTTGGCGATAGTTTGGAGCTTACGTAAAATTTAAGAAAACGATGAATCGTCCGGGATCCAGGTCGTTCGGGAGTAGGATTCGAACCTTGAACCTTTCGGTTGACAGTCTACTGGACCGCCGGTTCGAATACAAACTACACTTTTAAAATTAAAAAAATGTTTTCAGGTATTATAGTAGTTTCCTTCGCGTGGGGCTACATATCAGACACACGAGGTCGCCGGACCACTCTCGTGCTGTCCCTCCCGACAGCGTTTGTCCTATCCTGTCTGTGTAGCCTGTCTCCCAACTGGATCGCGCTGGCTGTCCTCAAGTTCCTGTCTGTCTGTTTGTGAGTCATTTACATTATCACCATTTTCATATTACATTTGTATTTTGCCTTTCAAAAAGTAAAATCGTTTGTAAAAATCATATCAGATGCTTTTAGCAATAACACACTGGTGAACAAGTAGATTTTGCTTTTTGCCGGCTCCACACTATCGCGGAGAAGTTCGCCGAACTTTGACGGATTCGGCATACATTGCTGGTTTTTCATCGTGGTAAATAAAAGCACTCGTACAAACTACGCAATGTGCAAGCATTCGCGTTCGCGTTCGACGATAGTGTGGAGACGGCATTTGAATTGCCTAATTCTCCGATTGCTAAGCTCCGGCCGCGGACCTGCCACGTCCTAAAAATCAAAAAAAATCAGGTACGTATGTTGCAAGTTTTAAAGTCAAAACTTGATATGACTTGTCGAATATAAGGAAATTCTCATTTAATATTTAGTGCATCATATGTACAATAGTTAATAAGAATTTCATTTTGTTCACAAAAGGAAATTCTTCCTTCACACATGAGTATTATTGTCCATCGCCTTTTTTTCAGGACATCATGCTTTTAGACTACCCAAACTGGAACTATATAAACGTTTTCCAAGCAGTCATTACAAAATAATAAAACGATACTATCTTTTCTGCTAACGGTACATTTGATACAATAATGCCGCATATAAATACAGTTTCCGTAACATAAAAGTATTACTATAATAAATACCAGCAACAATACAATGTTAATATGATAATAAATGGAATTGAACTGAATTGGAAATTTAATAAGACATTTCTATTTCAACGTTATCATCAATTTCATTAATATTCTTTTTCTACCTTCATTATTCCCATCAGAAGAATAATAAATAAATAAATAAATATATTAGGACAAATCACACAGATTGAGCTAGTCCCAAAGTAAGTTCGAGATATTCATAGGATACTAACTCAACGATACTAGATTTTACAACAAGTACATATATAGATAAACATCCAAGACCCGGGCCAATCAGAAAAAGATCATTTTCCATCATGACCCGACTGGGGATCGAACCCGGGACCTCTCGGTTCAGTGGCAAGAACTTTACCAATGCGCCACCGAGGTCGTCGTTTGAGAGAATGATATATCTCATCGCTACATATCTATATCTGATACATGATGTGATAAAAGACTAAGACTAAGGGCCTATTTCTCCGCTTGCTGATAAAGTATCTGATAGACTATATGTAACGTATCGAACAGATAACGTTAAAAATTGTGTTCCACAAGTATCCAATCACATCAGACAAATCTATCTAGCGGTTAGTTTATCTGTAAGATAGGAGATTGGATTGAAATAGGCCCTAAACTAACATACGAGTATTTATGCGTTATTTTGTTATTTTAATTTCCATTCCTAATTGCCCTGTTTTTCAACCAAAGCTCACCAAAAACCAGTTCGTATCAAATTTCAATGAAAGTTATTTCAATATAGTAATTACAGGGGTCCTAGTGGTTCAGGCGTTAACAGGCTGTGGTGACCACTTATCATAAGGTGGGCCGCATGCCTGTTTGCCTGGTAGTTTGGTAGTATAAAAGCTTTTTTATATTACCAAATAGGCGTTTGCCTAATTGGCATGCACAGGGAAAAATGGAAGATCATTATGCTTATAATAAATAATCTTTCAGTTTTCACGAAGGTTGACTGATAGAGAAGTTGTTTAGTTAATTATACATTTATATATATTTCCTTTCATCAGCCCTTTGACCATGTACTTTATTATGTACTTACATTGTTATATTACTGATAAAAAAAATATACATAAATTTATATTTAAAAAATGGTAAGCCCTTCTGGCATAATAGGGACCAACACTGTTTGAATGAGTTTCTTTCGGCATTTCTTCTCAACATTGGTTGTTCCGAAATGCTAGTAGTTTGTTTAGCTTTGGCATATATCATTTAATTTAGAATAAGACATGAAAAAGTGCCCGTGGAGGCCTAATTTCTGAATAAATGATTTGATTTTGATTTTTGATTTTGAAGTCAACGCTGTGTACCATCAAAAAGTCATTGTCATTTTATTCTTATAGCTCGTGCGCAGCGAACTCAGTGACGTACACGTTGGTGGGCGAGTCCTGCATCCAGCGACTGCGCAGCAAGTATATGTTGCTGATGAGCTGCCTCCTGCTATTAGGGCCGGCTGCGGGTGCTGGTATATACTGCTTCTAGCCTGCTCTCTCTCTCTCTCTCGTCTGAGCAAGTTCAATGTTATATTCTCACTCGCTCACGCTTTAAAACTCTTACTATATTCTAGACTTTTAATGCCCTAGAATTCACTTAAAAATACATCTCAAATTCTGATGATGAGGTTGTGATTTTTGAACCGCCTGCCAGCAATCCTTTTTAGGAACACTGTTAGCGTGATCATGAAAAGTTGCGTACATATTCAAATCAGTATATGTACAGTCAACATCACACACATCGATTTACCCTGCATGAACCTCTATGGCGCGGTAATAGCGACGAGTTTTCAATGAATTTGGGTAGGTAGATGTGCTGTTGACGTTTGTATTATAACTAGAGTTGATTTCGAAAACTGATAACATAAATTCTGTAATTATATAAGTATTTTTATTATACTACTAAACAAACAGACTGGCAAACAGACATACGGCGCTGGCGACTGATGGCACATGCAAAACTAAGGGTGTCTTTGCCGGACCTTAAAGAATGCCCTTTTTGAAAAACTTCGAAGATGTTTGTTACAAAAAATCTGCATGAATTTTGGTAAATTGTAACCCGAAATAGTAGATATTAAGATATTTTATCCCAAAATATCTGTGCAGTACAAGTTGTTGTTTTTACTGCTTTGCTTACTATTTTCAGTGGTCGCATATCCAATCACACACTTGTCATTCGCTGTACCAATACCAGCCCTGGGCTTAGACTTCACGCCGTGGAGACTGCTGGTCATCGTCATGTCGATCCCGATCGGGTTGGGCGGCATCGCCAGCTTCTTCTTCTACGAGAGTCCGAAATTCCTGGCCAATTGGGACAGGAACGATGAGGCTTTGAGGGTCTTGGAGGCTATTTATAAGGTCAATCATAAGGGATCTCTTGATGACTTCCAGGTAAATATGCGTCACATATATTTTTCAATCGAAATCACATTTAAACTTCTTATATCATATAGTTACCTAAGTTAGGAAAGAATATCGTTTTAAGAATGTTTTATTTTTTCCATAAATTATTATTTAGCGAAAATAAAACCATAATTTTCTACAAACAATATAAATGGAAAAAAGTTTTAAATGACTAGCTGCACCCCGGGGTCTTCCCGTGGGAATTTCGGGATAAAAAGCACTCTGTGTGTTATTCCAGGTTATATTCTACCCGTGTACCAAATTTCATAACAAACGGTCCAGTAGATTTTGCGTGAAAGAGAACCAAACATACCACGAACAGACTATCTGTATGTCTGTTTATCGTGTCACAGACACGATAAACTTACAACTTATCCTTCCGTCGTTGTAAGTAAGACATTATCGTATACAATAAACTATTGTCGGCAATAATAATTCATGATTCCTTTCAGATTAAACAAATAAAACTAGAAGACGCTCTAACCAAAAACCGTATGTCTCTGATCCGCGCGATCTATGAGCAGAGCGCTCCTCTGTTCCGACGTCCACTGTTGGGACAGACCCTCCAGCTGTTCTACATAGTGGGCATCGTCTACATCACGTGAGAAGGTTTTATACTCCATATAGCTTTTGCGTGCGACTGTAGCATTTTTTTTGTCGGAAAAGCAACGGCAATCATTTTACGAGGACGCTCCCTGCTCAATATCGCCATTATACCACATTTTTAGTTCAATATCAAAGTTTTTAAGAATTTATTTGAATAGAGAAAACTAAAAAAACAGAACGAAATGGAAGGAACTTACATACGGTGCCGACCCCCATATGAGTGGGATAAGATCAAGAAGAAGAAAAAGCAAACTAAAAATAATTCAGGAGATTGTGCTTCTAGTGCTGCTTAATCTCACGTAGTTTCTTTTTTAGGTTACGCTATAAACTAAAAGCAATTGATACAAACGTAATCGTGGCGCTACGCGAGTAGGCCCAATCTTAACGAGGTGTTTTGAAAATTATTTTTGGTTTCTCAAAATCTTGATAAGCTTGAATTAAAATAATCGGTACATTCAGTTCTGCTTGATAGGTTAGGTTAGGTAAAAAACATGCAGTAACTTGATTTATGTAACTTGAGATATAAAAAAAAAATTTTGGCGAAACGTGCTTTCGATGAAGAGTGATTCTGTGAACTCTGGACACACCAATCTTAAAATTGTTGAAAAGTCATTGTGTTTCATTAGACGTAATTATTCTGAAATGAGAAAGATACTTGATTGTGACCAGTGCAATGTCTTTCGTCAAAACAGATTTCCTTTTTTGTTCCAAAAACATGATAAAAATGTGTTTTTTTTTTTTCAAGTATTGATATTTTTGTGATAACTCAACTATATTATACAGTAATAAACACTCTTAGTATGCGCATCTAACGTATTGTTTTGTTGGCTAGTTTTCTTAATACAATGCATATTCACAACAGAATCATAAATTGAATTCGTTTGTCTTCGAAAGTGTATTGCTTCTATATTGAAAAATCACATTTACATATGATATGAGATACGTTTCCAAAATTACAAATTGTTAATTAAATTATACTAGTTGTTCGCTGCGATATAGACCTTGAACCTCGAACACAATAAATTTTTACAAAATTGTGAATATATCAAAAACGGCTGAGTTAAAATGTGATGTATGTTGAAGATGAATGTTTAGTAAAAATGTGATGACGGCGTTTTGTTCCCCCACGAGTTTAAAAATTCTATTGGCAGATCCTACATACCTTTTAAATTTCATCAAAATCGGACCAACGGTTCGAAAGTTATCGTGTTACAAACATACATACAAAAAATTTATTTTTGCCCCGAGTAGAACGGTAGACTTCGCTCGCTTGGCTCGCTCGGTCAAAAAGAATATCTAGGGGCTATGATAGCTCATCCACATATGTAATTATATATTTTCTTTATTTCCAGGAACAATACGTGCATAGTGTGGCTGCCACATATAATGGATCTAGTCAAAGTTGCTTTAGAAAAAAATTACGTATCATCAGGAAACGTATGTGCCATGATCACATCACACAGTGTAGCTAACACTACAGTGGCACGGTCTTCAGATGTAAGCAGTCAAAATCAAATCATTTATTCAGAAATTAGACCTTCACAGGCATTTTTTCACGTCATAATCCAAATTAAATAATATTTACTGAGAAGAAATGCAGAAAGAAACTGATTTAAACAGAGTTGGTCCCTATCATGCCAGAAGGGCAACAGTTTTTATTGAAATATAAATTTATTTTTTTTCTCAGTAATATAACAATGTACCTAATAAAGTACATGGTAGTATTTTTATTACCAGTAATCTTTATATGTTACAAAACAAAGTCCTCTACCTCGTTTGTCTGTTCGCGATAATCTCAAAAACAACTGCACGGATTTTCATGCGGTTTTCAACGATAGATAGTGCGGTTCCTGAGGAAGGTTTAGTATATAATGTATTATGTTTTTACCCGAGCGAAGCTGGGACTGGCTGCTAGTATATTATATGACATTACAGGGCTTGATCCCCAATCAGGTCAAGACGGGAGATTATCTTTTACAGATCAGATGGATTTTCGAGAGATTGGTATTTTGGATTCAAATTCAAATCATTTATTCAGAAATTAGACCTTCACAGGCACTTTTTCACGTCAATTTTTATATTTATAGTTATTTCTCACAAGCTACAAACTACTGACATTTCGGAACGACCACTGCAGCTGAAAGGAAATGCCGAAAGAAACTCATTTGAACAGTGTTGGTCCCTATCATGCCAGATCGGCTTACCATTATTGTTTCTTACAATGTTTTTATTCTAATAATATATAAAAGAACATAATGTACATAGTCAAAAGGTATATCAAAACAGGTTATGATTGTGATCCGAGTGCTGATTATAATATATACTTATATATCGATGTGAAACACAATTAACTTACATAAAAGTATATGAGAAACGAGATGACCAGTTCCCTCTGGCAGCACCCGTTCACGAGTTAACGCATGGGACAGCCATCGCATAGCTCAACCATTTCTTCTCAGCAGTGGTCGTTCCGAAATGCTAGTAGTTTGTAGCTTTGTTAACATCATTTAATTTAGAATATGACGTGAAAAAGTGCCTGTGAAGGCCTAATTTCTGAATAAATGATTTGATTTTGATTTTGATTTCGGCCGAGGTGCTCAAATATCGTTCAAAACAAAAATGAATTCAGTTATCATGAGTTGATGCAACCGAAAAAAGGTTCGAATGAGAGAGAAAGACTTGTCATCTCAACCACAAAATCTCTATTTTCTTTCATTTTTCAGGAGCCAGTGATATGCCTCGGCTACGTTGAAGATTCAACAGCATTAACAATCATAATTTCCCAAACCACCTTCTCCTGCTTAAACTTCGTCATCTCCTGCTTTCCAAACCGCCGGAAAGCTGTCCTTATCTTCATGCTTTGCCTGTCTTCTGTCAGCGGAATAGCCATGAATCTGACGCCAGAACCTATATCGAGTGTCGTCTTGTATGTCATATTTGGATGTACTTGTTTGTGTATGGGAATTATGGCCTCCTTTTTTGTGGATTTGTACCCTACATCTTATAGGTAAGTATGTATTTAAAAATAGTTATTATTAATATTTTACGTTACATTACACTCGCCACTATCATAAATCCGTTTGCCTATTCATACAAAATCTGTCCAAATTATAGCTGCTTTACTTACACTTTACGTGTAGAGGATGTACAGACCATAAAAATATGATTTTCTAAAATTTTATTTGACCGCTTTGTCGGCGTGTGTATACCGATACCAAATTACATTATTCTTGTGCTAATAGATTTTAAACTAGACCGTGGACGGACAGATAGACATGGAAACTATAAGGGTTCCATATCTGACTACGGACCCTAAAAAGTTTGATTCTTAATACTATGGCAAGATACTAATGACATTATAGATTAGAATGCGTTTGATTTTTTAAAACAATCTCCTTTGGAAACGCCTGTGATATTTTTCGAACGTCCTCGATATTATAATCGTGACAAATGTTTCAGGGGCATGGCGTCCTGCCTCAGCATCCTGGTGGCTCGTACCAGCACTTTCGTCGGTATCAACGTCGCTGGCAACCTCATCTTCCACCATTGCTCCCTTACTTTCTACCTCTGGTCCGTTCTCGTCTTGAGTAAGTGTACTTTTGTTACTTATTATATTATTTATTATACTTATTATATACAGGGTTACTGGTATCTAACGCATAACCTTCCAAAAAGGCATAAGGTACATATAGACTAACATCTTTTATTTTACGACTTTTGTCTAAAAGTAATAAATAGAAAAAAAATCTTTTTTTTTTGTTTTAGTGTCGCTTCTATAAAACATAATTACCTAATTCTATGTTCGATTCCGCTACATAATGCTACTGTATTGTCTCGTGTTGCTTGGCTATTTATTACATATAGTTTCTATGATAAATATAAAGATTTTTTTTCTATTTATTATGATAGATAGTATGTATAGAATCGCAAATAAGTTTATTTTTTATAGGAAAAATAAAACTACGAATCACGAAAAGTCGTGGAATAAAAATTTCTTGTTTTGAAGTAGTCTTTAGGAGGTTTTGCGTGTGATACCAGTAATCCTGTATATGTTATCACGCCTGTTTCCCATAGGGGTGGGCAGTTACTAGGGTTTCCATTTGTCACGATTCCTATTTTGAATATTGTAAGTATAATTATTTAAATGTTTTTTTTTTTTTCAGCAAGCGTGATAGCTGCGTGGTTTCTACCTCCAGACAAAGCAAAAATAATTCCAACTAACGTTTAAGAAATAACAAAAGTATAGAATTATTATTCTGTTTCGCAATAATGTATAATTGATTTATCGTTATTTCTCTGATTCCACAAAATAGGCCCAACTGATCCAGCTTAAATATTTTTGATATTTAAATACAAAGGCTATCAGGTTGGAATATAAAGTAGTATACGAGCTTAGTCGAAATAATGAGAAACTATTAAAATGCTAAGGCGAAAAAACGTAAAACAAATGTGTCTGTTTCAGTGTTTTTGATAAACTTCTTGATCAAACTAAATAACGTCTACAATCGCGTTCCACAAATGCCTGCCCAACACAGTTCATTATTTTTTTATAATTATTCTATCTTTTAATAATATATTATTCATTGTTTACCAAAATTGATCTTATATATTTTTGAAGGGATGATTTGTCTTTAAAATTTAAGACTTATCTACAAGTTTTTTCAGTTTTTTTTTTAGTAATGTTTTTGAGTATTCAAACATCAGTTCATTTATTATTTTTTTAAAATATATTTTTTTTTTTCAATATTAGAAACCCGTTTTTTCTTCTATTTTAGGAACGATAAATAAAATATTTTTTTTAAATAAATTAATTGGATTTTAATAATTTTAAAATATATCCTAGGAATTGGATCTACTGGCGTTTGGTCAACAATAACATTTCAGATTTTTTTTATAAACAGTTCTTTTACAAGTAAAACTAGTACTGAGTTTACCAACACTTTATTTACAAATAAAACTATGAGATCTAAACATTAAGAAATATAAATATAAAAATATTATTATCAACTACTTTTTACTGTTTAACTAACATAGTATTATTTGTGAATATCGATTTTATTTTTCTCTACTTACATTCCATACGCAAAACACATTTTTTTTCTGACAAATGTTATAATTTGTAGAATAAAAATATTTTTTATTCAATTTTTATTGTTTTATTACCTTAAAAATAAGTAATTACTTTAATTTAACTAAAAAAATATAGATGTACATTCTACAAATCAAAATCACATTACAAATTGTTATTAAAAAAAGGATTACCTTCGTCTCTATGGAAAAATTATTTTTATCTACAAGCAATAATATCCCTTCTGGGTAGGTACTTAGATTTATGAGTTTGCGTTTTTAAATTCATATCGATGTTGAATACTCCTTTGATAATTATATAAATGCATTTTATTTTTCACATTCCTTCTTATATTTCAGGACAAAACCAATCAATATCATATCTAATTAACTAGTTAATTATATTTATATCTATTTACACCAATTTCTTAAAGAATAAGTTTGTCATGACCATTTTGTTGAGTGACATAATTGTAATATTTATAATTTACACGAATAATATTTATAATTTACATTTAAATTTGCAATTATTTCTTTGTTTATCAAAATTAAACAAACGCTTTTGAATCAACGGAAAACTTATCGTATTGATATATGAATATCACTCAACTGACATATTTTCAGCGAATTATTTAAAAATACCTGGCTATGTGTTGAAAATGGCGTTTAAGGCACATATTATTTAAGTATCCAATGTTTATCTATATCTAAGCTTACATGTGCGTAGATATGTATCTGTCTAGACCTGTGCTCTTCCCGTTGTCTTGTTCGTCTTCCTCAGTTTCTCCGGTTTCTTGTTCTTCAAGTTTGATTATCATGATGGCGCCGATCGATACTGAAAAAAATTATTTTTTTTATTATTTTTTATGAAAATTATATCCACGAAATACGAAAGAAGTACGCTAGGTGTGATGATACAAGCTACTATTTATTTATCCCAACTTATCCTACCTGACGCAGTGGTAAAGTTCTTGCCACTGAACCGAGAGGTCCCGGGTTCGATCCCCGGTCGGGTCATGATGGAAAATTATCTTTTTCTAATTGATCCGGGTCTTGGATGTTTATCTATGTATGTATTTGTTATAAAATATAGTATCGTTGAGTTAGTATCCCATAACACAAGTCTAGAACTTACTTTGGGGCTAGCTCAATCTGTGTGATTTGTCCTAATATATTTATTTATTATTTAATATTATAAATGCGAAAGTAAGTTCGTTTGTCATCACGCGTTATCTATTCAACCAATCTTCTTGAAATTTCGCATATATATGTTTAACAGTATTTTCTTAGTTCCTTCTAGTAGAAAGAACCAGATTGGGTAAGCATTCACCTATTTCACGATTTATCATAACGTTGCCAATGAATGCCATAAGTTGCTTAAT
Source organism: Plodia interpunctella (assembly GCF_027563975.2). Taxonomy (NCBI): domain Eukaryota; kingdom Metazoa; phylum Arthropoda; class Insecta; order Lepidoptera; family Pyralidae; genus Plodia; species Plodia interpunctella. The sequence goes on along the minus strand of NC_071302.1, from coordinate 10,017,817 downwards.
TTGTATATATTTCACGATAGTCCAAAAATATTTAAGGATAAAATTTTGAAATTTTTTTTTTTTAATTTTGAAAAATTATTTTGTTTTTAATAATTATTGAGCAAATTTTTAAGGTTACTAAATTAATCAGTTAGCAAAAAATGGAATGTTGTGCACATCTATAAATGATGTAAACATCAGAAATTAATTAATATCATGTTTTCTATTAATGTTATATGTTTATGTTGTTGATATGTCTTATAAATAAATAAAATAAAATAAAAACAGTATGGAGAAGGACATTAATACAGAAAAAAAATCTATCGTTCCCATGGGAAATTGACGTGGGCGAAGCCGCGTGTAAAAGCTAGTATATTTAATAGAAACATAAGATCGCCAACAACAACGTGGGCCACAGGCGACATAACTCCTAACCCATTTAGTTAAATGAGAAACGGTATCTAGCTACTTGACTACACGTAGTCAGATCCGTGGTCAGAGTCCAATGACTAATCAAGATGACTACAGAATGAAGCCAGACATGTCAAACGACAAACAAGCTTTGAATTAATTGATGGTAGCACTTTAACAATTAAAATTATCAACACCGCACGATTTGCAATTGGCTATAGTCCTTCATGACATAAAATGTAAAAAATACAAAATGATAACACGAAATGTATGCCAATGCAATATTTATCTATTTCATCATCTTACTACTATCATTGTAGTATATATACCTTTACAGTATATATACCTTTACAGTACATATACCTTTACAGTATATATACCTTTACAGTACATATACCTTTACAGTATATATACCATTATAGTATATAGTAACTATTGCGATAGTGCAGCTTAAATATTACGCCTGTAACATATTATATATAAACTTACCTACTCGTGTGAATTCACTCAGTGTGCAAGCAAATAATTCGATCTCATTAGCTATGAGATTAAGTGTGCATAAATATGCAATACAATATGCATAAAATGTAAAAAATACAAAATGATAACACAAAATGTACCTATGCCAAAACGGCTTGGTTTATTGTCTTTGATCGGAAGATCCCAGTTTCAATTTGTTTTCATATCACACTAGCTGCTTCTATACCATTCTAAGATTCAAATCATTATGTGTATAATTGTCATTCTATTTTGCTGTAGTCGTACCCATGGAATTAGTACATAGGTTGTACGTATAATGGCTGTACCTGATGCCTTTAGATAATTTAAATCAATTTTTATTGCGCCGCATCTGACATTTGAGAATGTCCGATCATTTGATTATCATCAGGCATCTTTCAACGTCATGTTATCATTCTGTACATACCATAACTATGTGATGTCGAAGGTGACTGAACCAATTTCCATTCAGTGGGCAGCGATCGCCATTTACTATCAATCAATCATGCCAGTGCATGTACCTACTCAACAAAATTTGTGGGTAATTTTGGGTGTGTTCGATATCTTGACGACATGACGTTAAAATCACATGGCCGAGTCAAGGTCGTTTAATAGGTGTCTTTTTTGTTATTAAGCATTTGGCTTGTGTAACCTCTTGAACAGATAGGCTGATGAAAATATACGATTTGTTACGGAAGGGAGATTATGGGAATACCAAATCAAAATCAAATCATTTATTCAGAAATTAGGCCTTCACAGGCACTTTTTCACGTCATATTCTAAATTAAATGATGTTTACCAAAGCTACAAACTAATAGCATTTCGGAACGACCACTTCTGAGAAGAAATGCCGAAAGAAACTCATTCAAACAGTGTTGGTCCCTATTATGCCAGAAGGGCTTACGATTTTTTTAATATAAATTTATGTATAATTTTTTATCAGTAATATAACAATGTAAGTACACAATAAAGTACATGGTCAAAAGGTATACTGAACCGTACGTGAAAGTACATGGTCAAAAGGTATACCTTCTTCTTTGCGTGTCTATGGCAAATCTACAAACGCTCTGTTTTTTTTTTGTTTGGACATTCGTGACAAATTGAGCAGTAAGCCATCAATTAAGAATACGAAAGGTCCACAACTCCACCCCGATAATGTAGGCTGGAATAATGAACCAAAATCTCACCGGCTATCAACACAAGATCATTGGGCCTTATAACTAATGGAGTCGATAAAGCTGATTCCATTTATCATCACGCAACTGGCATGAATGAATTAAGTCTTTATTGTACGGTATACCGTAATAATTAAGAAGCAGAAAATAACGAAGAACTAAGTATGCTATAAAAAACACAGAATCAGTAATCCAAAACATACTTGCTAATAAAGCAGCTACGGAGATGAAAGGCGCTGGGCAGGAGAAGTCAAGCAGTACTCCTACTGCCAGGTTAGAAGCCACGCCGCCCGCTCGGCCCCACCACGCACCCCAACACACCCCAAGACCACTGGAACATTCAAACATTATATAGTCGTTTTATAAGTTAAAATACTTCATAAGTCACCTAAAAGCATAACAGATGCACATAATGAATTTAACAATCTGCCACTGTGTCGCTTTCCTCGCGATGTTTCCCTTCACAGGAAGTAAGTGGTGGTCTATGGAAACTACTACTAAGTCATTACCTACACAGAAATCAGCAGTAATTGTAGGTATGTAGTTTCCAGATTATAGTTCAAGTTTAGGAATTGTATTCTTTAATGTAAAATCTAACTTGATAAAGTAGACTCAATCTAACCAAACCCAATAATGTATCTAGACAACGCTATTTACTATATATTAGCGTAAGGTACCGCACTAACCTCAATTTCGCTGGTAAAGCATGCAATAGCAGCCTTATCAATAAAACGTTTCCATTCAAAGACGCAGCGTTCAACGCCGCAGCTGCGGCCACGGCGATCTTGTTAGACGATGCGCATGAACACGCACAAGCAGCAAGACAAGCGCACGCGCAAGCGCATGCCAGCGCGCATGCGGCAGCAGCACGTCGCACGCCACGCGCACCGCCTCGGGCTACAAGGAACGCGCACGCAGCATTTCCTAGGACGCAACACGCGCCAACTATTAATCCTGATGTAAATACCTGGAAGAAATTACAATTTTAGTAAGATCGTTATCATTAAGAGAACAAGCTAGAACCAAATCGGTTCATACTACATTTGAGAGATACAATGCCGTTGACACGATTTTAACATACTTATATTTTCTATTTTAACTAACTTGTTGTCCATCAGCATAATGAAAGACCTGTATATCGCCACAATACTGTTTTGGTGACATTGTTTTTGCCCTCACAAATTTATTCAAGTCGATAATTCGATATGCTAAGAGAAGATCGAGAACTTACATCTTCATCCATAGTCTCGCCACAGCCAAAACTCAGACTGTCATGATCAAAGTTGCTGTCATTATATCTAGGCACTAACTCTGCTCCAGAAACGTCGAAGAGTTTGCTTTCTCTTAACAAGTTGGTGGTATTCTGTAGTCTTGCGTTCTGTGGGAGACCAGCTCTCTTGCATGAGGAGCCTTGCATTCTTAGTAGAAGCTCAGGAATCCATAGATTTAGGCCAAAGCCGCTGAAAAAGATTATGGTAAATAAGTAAATTGTTCAAAGTTTCTTCAAGTAGTAGTTCTTCAACTCTTCCCAGATTCTCCGCGTACCAATCTTTTACATTTTAGTTTACCGGTAGCTGGCAGTAAGGTGCAATCCAGATTTGGCAAAAATTGAATCTATCTGCAAATAACAATATTTATTTCACCCTACTGTTTAATGACTTAAATATTCTTCCTAATATATCAATTTATTGGAAACATGATATTCATTCTTATTTTTTTTTATAACAAGATACTTACGCCGCCATGTTGGCAAAGAAAGCGAATAGTATCAGACTAGACTTCACCGCGTAGCTCTTGGAGACAAAAGTCTTCAAATCCTTCATCACGCCGAGGAATAGCGCCTTCGTTCTGTTTTGCTCCCCATTCAATGTCTTTGTTACTAGGATATTGTCTTGAATAAGCTTCTTTATCTGTATCATCAAAACAATTATTCTTAATTACATTAGCCACATGAAATCAACTGCTGGGCGTAAAGCCTTATCGTAATTGTCTACATAAGTCGGTTTAAAGGAGGCTGGCTTCCTTCATTTTCCTATAATTATACCCATCAACTGTGGTGGTGGTGCTTTTTTAGGCAACACTTGCTGGTACGGTACATGGGTTGCTATCCTTAAATAGTTTTGCTTACATTGCTATTTTAACGTCATTATTAAGATTAGATTAATAATCAGATACCGCAATGCTTATTTATGGTAATTACTAACCCGAAATTCCTCTTTCTTCCCACAATTCGCTCGATGAATTTTCGCCAGTAGCTTCAATGCTGTGTCGCTTCTATTCGTATCTGACAACAATCTTGGACTCTCAGGCAGATTGAGGATCCAGAGGCCGCCCACGAATCCTGGAAGACTGCCCAGGGCCAGGAACAGGCGCCAGGAGTATATGGGTATAATGGTCGTGTGGTTGACGGCTTTGAACGGGATCACCAGCCAGGCACATGCTGTAATAAGATTTTTACAAATAGTTTGTCGAGTAGTATGTCGTCTTGGTTAGTCATTTTAACATTGAAGATTTCCATCGTCGGAAACCTATTGGTACAAGTTACTGGAGGTATTACATATAGGTATTCTTTTAGAAAAGTAGTAACTGGTACTACTATGCATGGATATACATTATATTTTATTACTTGTACGACAATACAAAACTATTTTTTGTTTTTGTATCCCTAGGAAATGTACACGCAAGCAGCGAAAGCATTTTTTAAATATAAATTTCTAGAGTAAGAAGGAATATAAAAACCCAAGGTATGTTTAAAAGATCCATAATAACCTAGGTATTATATAAATTAAAACTCAATATTAGTGGATCAATGACCACTGCTGGATAATTAGTGTGGACAATGGAAAAATACATTTCTTCATTTTATTAACAAAAAATATTTTTAATAAAATTTGATGTATCAGGCTCGAATTATCTTTTTCTTGAACTAGGCAAAAAGTAGGTTCCGCTGTTGACTACAAATTACATACCATATCACAAGAACCTGACAGCGCGAAAATGTAACGTAAGAAATCAATATCATTTTGACTTTTGTTTTAATTTGGAGGCCGGGAAACCCGGTATCAGTGTAAAAACTAAACCTGAACATTTTGAAGATTCGACCGCGATTTTAGTACCGGCCGCCGGCCTGACGTCAACCCTATCAGCTGCCAAGGCTGTCTATTTCTTAGTCGCCTCGTACGACAGCCACGAAAGGATAGGAGTAGTCCTAAAGGACTACAAGCCACCCCCGCCATTTAAATGGCCCCTATAGATACCCCTACTATATTACAAAACAAAGAACATGTTGTACATAATTCCATGGAAAATTTACTTAATCATTGCCGTGGATGGCTGAGCCCACATAACGTGCAATGTCAAGGATCCGCGAATCAATCTAGCATGGCCAACAATTTGGCCATTTTGGTGACTCGTGCAAAATTGTCCAATAAATCTAACGTGCTCGCTGCAAGTGGATAATTAGATTTATGAGATAGAGCAAGCGCGTCACCAGATGGTAAGTGATTACCGCTGCTAAAGAACAACTGCAATACCAAGGTCATCACAGGAGCGTTGCCGGTCTTTCAAGAAGGTGTAGACTCGTTTCTTGAAGGATCTAATATCGTATCGATTTTAGAAACATGTGCAATTTGAAGGAAGATGTAGTGACCATAATAGAATAGTTTATTTGTTAGACAAATTAAAAAGCCCCCAAATTTCAATATTCATTTCGCAACAACTTTAGAACGACTGAACAGATTTTCATGAAACATGGCTAAGAACACTCGGGATAAAATTATCTATGACACAAAAAAAAACTAAACGAAAATTGGGAGCTACGATTCCACAGACAGACACGTTAAACTTATAACACCCCTCTTTTTGCGTCGGGGGTTAAAAAGGAATATTGAGATGGCTTGTGTATGTTTAAAGGATGAATGAAGAAAGACAAATGGAAGAGTAGGTCAGAATGAACCTCGACAAACACATCGCAACTGAATCACAGATCCACATAAGAGTGAAGCACACACAAACGGCGAACATAATAAAGAGCAAAACAAATATTGACCTAGTTTTCGATGTTTAATCATATTTCATCTAATCTAAATACCAAATTTGATCCGTACTAAATCACATCTCGGGTCAGTGTACAGTAATGTATAGTTAAAACAGGCAGACCAGTTACAAACACATAACCGTTAATCAATTTAGGAAACTGTCCCACATCCTTCACATTGACACAATCAGTTTGATTGATGCAAAAATGCTGACTATTGGTGGGGCAAAAAATTGTACAGTAATGAATACTTCGTTTATATCTGAGTTGCAGACAGTCAATAATTATGTTTGAACTGTGCTACTTCCTACTAATTTTGCAAATGCTGTATTTGACAGTTATGCAAAATCTACTGATGATTTTAATGTTTGACAAACTAATCCTATCCTAACTAATATTATGAATGCGAAAGTAAGTTTGTTTGTTACCTCATAGCGCTTTATCTACTCACCAGTCTTTTTAAAATTTTGCATACATGTAATTTAAAACACGGAGAAGAACAATTAATTTTCCGGGATAAAAAGTACCCTATTTTTATCCCGGAAAATTAATTGCTCCCGTAGGAAATTCACACACGCTTAGCCTCTCAAGGATTATTGTATAATCTTGATGAAAAAAATTTTGGAAATCGGTTAAGTAGTTCCGCAGGTTACATATAAACAAAAGCTTTAAACACTTCCTTCTTTGAAATGTGTGTATTAAATTATAGATGAGATGTTGACGGGTTGGCGAATACAGGCCTACACCGATGAACTGATTGAAGCCGGTAGATTTATTATTATTCTCATAATATTTTTCGACAACGTTGTCTACAGCTATTTAAACGTTCCCAATTAAATTGACTAACAAAGTTTTTCACTTAACGTCACACAACCTCGTCTACATACCACGAATCGTGATGATCATAGAACTTGTAATCACCTGGTAGTATAAGCCACGCTGCGACGAAGCTCATGCCGGTGATGTTCAAGTAAAACTGTCTCTTTTTCACCCCCACCAGGTCTGATAGATACGTGAACACAAGCGTTGATGGTCCACCTGGAACCAAAACTTATGAATTTACCAGTACCACGGAATATCTAAATTTTATTCAGTAATTTCAAAAATGTTTATCTCCTTTTTTCATACTTAGTTTCGATGACAACTTTTACACCACTTATTTTTTTTTTACAATCACGATGGAATTTTGATTTCATTATGTAATTAAAATTTAATTGATTTTTATTTTTTGTAATTTATGAGTAAAATCATAAATTTATTTATACTATCACCAGAAAGGATAAGACAATTTGACTTTTCTTTTCCACACGCAAACGGGATTTTCAAGAAAGCTCTATACGAAATTTTCGCAAAATAAATCATCCACACAGGCGCTAGATTAATTAAGTTAGTAAAGATTCCTTCTGGAAAGTTTAGTGTACTTGAAATGTCGGCGAGAATACCCACCGACCCAGTGTGGCAGTAGGCCCACATGGAACCATGAATTCCTTATCCCAGCAATGAGATCACATAGATGTTAAATAAAAAAAATATAAATAAATATATAAGGACAAATCACACAGATCGAGTTAGCCCCAAAGTAAGTTCGAAACTTGTGTTATGGGTTGCTAACTCAACGATACTACATTCTATAACATATACATAGGTATATATATCAACATCCAAGACCCAGGTCAATTTGAAAAAGATATTTTCCAGGTTGACCTGACCGGGGATCAAACCCGGGACCCAGTGTAGCATTCGGCGTGATGACCGTTAGGCCACGGAGGTCGTAGAAAATTAGTTAAAGAATGAAGCTTACCAATAAGAAAGCCATTAATTGATCTTGCAGCTAGAAGGAGCCTGTAATCTGGTACTATACTCTGTGCCAGTGTGATCACAGCGTCCAGCAGTAGAGTCGTGCTCAGGACGTTGCGTCTGCCGAACACGTCGCCAACAATACCCCAGAAGAAGGCACTGGCTACGCCACCTAAAAGGGAAATCGAGGGCTTTCATTCGATCAGTTTAGTAGTCCTATGGATTATTGATGCCGAAGTTAATTCCGCTTATTTGTTCGGTCTTTCTCATGTGAAAAATTCCCTGGTTGCCAACGCCACAGAGCGTCGGAGGTTAACTGAATAATCTATTGATTAGGTACTAAACCTATTATAGTTAGTAACTATATAAATAAATATAATCTCTCACAAAAAAGCCATATAATATAATATAGTTTCACATCATAGTTACTAAAAGTAGTAAGTATGGAGTTACTTAATATTATAAATGCGAAAGTCTGTCAGTTCCGCTTTCACGGCTTAACCGCTGGACCGATTTTGATGAAATTTGGCATGCATGTAGTTAAAGACATTCGTTTCAACATTGACTACTTTTTTTTTCAAAAATCAACTCCCTAATAACAATAATGGGGCGGGGGGTGAAATTTCGTATGAAAATCGTGTCAGATCCGCTTACGCCGGGAAATTCACGCGGGCGAAGCCGCGTTCAAAAGCCAGTTTCACATAATATAATTATTTTGACGTCCAAAGTATCTAATATGAAACGCAAAGCTAATACTTGGTTACGGAGACACGCTACTTTGATGTTATTAATCAAACCATGTCAAGATGGTTAGAGCACGCTTAATATGGCAGTACGATATGCGTCTTGTTTGACAGTATCTCTTGTTTGCAGAGATATATTTACACTAGTAGCCTGTCCCAGTTTTGCTCGGGTAAAACCATAATACACCTAAACCAAAAAACCCGCATCAAAATGCGTTGTGTAGTTTTAAAGATCTAAGAATACAGAGAGAGACAGCGGAAAGCAATTTTGTTTTATACTATGTAGTGATAACTGAAACGTATATTGAGGCAAGACTAATGTTATGAGAGTTTTTATGAAATAAGACGGTAAGCGGGCTATCTGACAGTAAATGGGTGACCATTTGCTGCCCAGAGAAACTATCAAATCTATGCTAACTATATCAAAAATCATATCAAAACAAAACGTTAGAAATAGTTTCATCAAAACATTTAAGGGAATACCTTAAATAAGCGGTTGCAGTATGTGTTGCTACTTATAAAAATTATTATACCCTAAGTTCTAAACTGCAAATTAGCATATATTTCGCTTGTTTGCTTTTGCATTTATGAAATAACCGCTTATTCGAATTTACGCATAAGTGATTTGTACTAACTTCCTAAAAATATTATGTCGTCATCAAAAATACGCTAAGCCACACATATTTCTATTGAAATGAGGAAATTTTATGATGATATTGTTTTTTTTTAACCCCCGACGACAGAAGGAAGGAGTTATACGTTTAACGTGTCTGTGTATCTGTATGTCCGTCCGTGAATTTTTGGAACCAAACGGCTAAAGGATTTAGTATCATTTTTTATTTGAATTTAATTGAGGGTGTTCTTAGCTATGTTTGCCAAATATGTGTTAAACTGTTTGAAAATTATGAACTCTTTTTGGCAGATTAGATTCCCGAAAGATTTGGTCTCATAGTCACTGGCGCTTTATTAAGTAGATGGCGCTACTGTGCACAATAACTTAAGTATTGTTTTTTAAATAATTACGCGGGTAATATGCGCGGTGTGCAGTACATTACTAAATTGTAATTTCCTTTAACCGTTACAGGACAATTACCATCAAAAAACTACTCTACTTTTCCCCAGTCTCAAACTGGTTACACTGGATTCACTGGATTCACTTGCATGATGTAATCTATAAATCTGTAATCGTCAAACTGGCATGTGCTTTCTGAGATCGTTCGAAGGAATTACAGGAATAATTTGTCTTTAAAGAAAAGGCTGCGGTGAAGTTTGTTGCGCCGCTTCTTCTTCACCTGCGCTTTGGAAGCCGGCAGTAGACTTAGTTTAAGATTTTTAGGAGTATTAAGTAAATTTGTCACGAGATATAAGATCATATCATCCTAAAAGTCATGCTTAGTCGTGCTCCGTTGCGACGACGCAGCATGTTGCAGCTCCGTTGTTTTTCCATAGATTTTGACAATGACGTGTGTAATTGACTGCCTACAATTTCTGCGTTGTACTGCGTTGTCAATCGACGGACGTCAAAACGACAGAATATTTTAATTTCACATTGCTCTGTTGTTAGTGACAGAGCGCGTTTATTACCGCGCATGTGATAAAAGTCGATCAAGGAAAATGGCTATAAAACCAATAATAAAATCCACCTCTTTTCAACTACGCGAAAGTAAGTTTGTTCGCCTTCTCTTCACACTTTATAAACCTACTTAATCAATTTTCACAATTGCTTTTTCTAATTGTATTCTATATAGTCAGTCTATTCATTCTTATGTATGTTTCAATTAAATGATTTGCTAACAAATGTATCGTTCTCTTAAAAAAACAAGCTACCCGGAAAAATACCGTGGAATATTCACACGGGCGAAGCTATGTGCTAATGCTAGTAAATGACAAATCAATATAATCTTTAATTCTCCAGCGAAAAAAAAAAACAATTTATTAAAATAAAAATTCCATTGGTTAACACAATCGCAGTACAATACCATTTACAAACTTTTTGGCTTTTCTTTTTTTTTGCGCCATGTGGCCAGTATCAACAATTTTTCGTTTTGTATTGCAATTGGCTGTATGATTGTATAAAATCACGTGGAGGTAATTTCATTTCGATCTAAACAAGTTTGAGATAGATTTTGTATTTCATGTCTTTGTCCCTTATGGAGTTAAATAACGTTATGGAGCAACAGATAAACTAAAATTTTAAAAGTGATAAGCCAGCCCATCATTTATAAACAAATGTCTATAATCTATGTCATCCCATGTCGCCTTATGATCAAATATAGCAATATTAAAATAACTGACTTT